>NW_006921746.1:3031368-3071635 GCF_000298275.1 Orycteropus afer afer | reverse complement strand
CGCTGCCAGACCACAGCTCTGTGTGTCTCCTTTTTTGGTATTTTCACGCAAATTCTTCTGCTAGTTGAGGTTTAGTCCACTTTTGTATCCTTCCCTTCAAGGCTCAGGGGTCCAATATTATCTTCTGTGTATGTGTTAATTGGCTTCCCTTTTCTTTGTTGAAGAGCGTCTGTGCAGTCCTTGTGCCTAGTCTGCCATCTTGCCAGAACTCTCTATATTTTCATTCTTGAACATTCTCTGAGCTCCAGTCCTACCTTTAACATTCTTAATTATATTATTCAGATGTGTTTCTTCATTTTACTCTCCCACAGGCACTTTAATTTCAACATGTCCACAAAGGAATAAAGCATCTTCCCTCAAAACCTGACTTTGTTACTGAGTGCAAATGTTAATGGAGCTATATCTGTGCTCCTGCTTTTATTAAGATTTTTGTTGCTTTTGTTAGGCATCTGGTTGCAAAATTCCATTGACTTTGAACCATCTGTACAATCCTATTTTTCCTTTAAGTCCTATTACTTTTAATATGCAATTTGCAACATCAAGAGTTTTTTCAGGATTTTTATGTATGTCACTATTACAGATATTCCTGTACATTAACCTGTGATTTACTGGAGATAAAGGCCTATCATCTATTAATGTTTATATCTTTCTCATCTAGTTCAGTAACATTTAGTGAAATAAAATCACAAAAGATTTTGAATAAATGCCATTTTCTTTTTTCTAATTTGATTTCTCTCCAGTCCCTTTCACTTAAACTCAACTAAAAGCAAAATTCTTTGTATGTGACTATGCTAACAAAGGGAGCTCTGGTAGCATAGTGCTTAAGGCATTTGACTGCTAACCAGAAGGCTGGTGGTTCAAACCCATCAGCCACTCCTCAGAAGGAAGATGGGGTAATCTACTTCTGTAGTGATACAGCCTCAGAAACCTAAAGAGGGGTCACTATGAGTCGGGTCTGACTTGACGGCCCATAACAACAACAACATGCTAATAAAAATATTTCAATTGTCTTTAGTGTAAAATCCACACTCATTAGTCTGTACCCACCCATTCAAGGCTGTACCCACTTTGCTGCTAGTCACTCACCCCAAATTCTCTGTGCTAGCCTGATAAATCAGCTCACTGTACTCAGCTTTCTTCTAATGTTCTTCTCCAAAATGGACCACCATGTCCTCTATAAAAGTAGTCCTCAATCTATTACAAATTTGAATTGTTTCGAACTTCACTTACAACTGGTCATTTTGTTTCTGTTTTTTGTGATTTTTATCATTAGTAATAGATACTACATTTAATGCTATAGTGCATAATTTGTTGATATAATCTTATCTGTAAAATTTGAGTAGTATTGCAAAGACCTGCAGTTAGAAAACCAGACAAAAAAAAAAAAAAAAAAAACTGATTTACAAAGATACTCAAATAAACTGCAATAAAAATAAAAACTAATGAAAAAAAGAGATTTTCAGTTTACATCAGAACTGCCTTATTACAATCCTTAGAACAGAACCCCATCCATAAGTTGGAGACTAACTCTAATTGTATAAATCCCTAGGGATGATATGTGATGTTTTATGGAACAGTATTGCCTTCCTTTCAGTAGGAATGAAAAATATGAGAAAGAAAGAAAACGGACATAACTGGATTTAGTAAGTAAAAAATAGAGATGAATTTAAAAACTAATCTAAGTTACAAAAGCCAAGAAAAATGATCATATCTCTGCAATTGGTAGAAGTTCCCTTTTAGAAAAAAAATGAAGAAATTTGTTCTCGTATTTCTCTATTGAGGGTAAAGTACAAGTTGATGAAGTTCAAAAAATATATGTCTTGGTTAAAGTTCAACTACATCTTTTATTCCTACAGTCTTTGTCTATGTTGACTCATTATTGTTGTTCTTAGGTGCTGTCAAGTTTGTTCTGACCCATAGAGACCCTATGTTCAACAGAACTAAATAATATCTGGTCCTATGCCATCTTCACAATCCTTACTATGCTAGATACCATCTTTGCAGCCATTGTGTCAATCCATTTCATTGAGGGTCTTCCCTTTTTGCTGACCCTCTGCTTTACCAAGCATGATATCTTCCTCCAGGGACTGGTCCCTTCTGACAACATGACCAAAGTACGTAAGACAAGGTCTGGCCATTCTTTCTTCTAAGGAGCAATCCACATATGCTTCTTTCAAGACTGATTTGTTCATTTTTCTGACAGTCCATGGTATATTCTATATTCTTTGCCAATACCACAATTCAAATGCATCAATTCTTCTTTGGTCTTATTTATTCATTGCTCAGCTCATACATACATATGAAGCTATTGAAAATACCAAGATGTAGGTCAGGCATTCTTTAGTCTTCAAAGTAATATCCTTGCTCTCAAAAAGTTTAAAGAGACCTTTTGCAGCAGATGTTCCCAATGTTTCACAGCAACATGCAAGTCACCACAGAACAACAAACTGACAGAGGAATGGTAGGGAATTCCTATTAGCTCTGATATATCATTTTCACTATCTGAAAGCAACAGTTAATAACAACACATAAAAATATCCTGAAATAATATAAATGCACATAAATATATGTGTAAAAATTTCTAGAGAAATGATGAGTTGAATAAAAAAAATTATTAGGAACATTCATGTACAACTTTTAATATGCTTAAAAATTCTTTGTGTATAAATAGTCAAACTGAGGAGAAATAGCTGTAAACATCCACTAATAATCAGAAAGTGGAATGTATGAAGTATGAATCTAGGAAAATTTGAAGTTGTCAAAACTGAAATGCAACACATAAAGATTAATATCCTAGGGATTAGTAAGCTGAAATGGACCATTTTTGGCCATTTTGAATCAGATAACCATATGATCTACTATGCCAGCAATGACAAATTGAAGAGGAGTGATGTGGCATTCATCATCACAAAGAATGTTTCAAGATCTATCCTGAAGTACAATGATGTCAATGATAAGATAATATCCATAAACCTACAAGGAAAGCCAATTAATACTACTATTATTCAAATGTATGCAACAACCACCAAAGCCAAAGATGAGGAAATTGAAGATTTTTACCAACTTCTGCAATCTGAAATTGACTGAACATGCGATCAAGATGTGCTGATTATCAATGGTAATTGGAATGCAAAAGTTGGAAACAAACAAGAATCACTGGTAGTTGGAAAACTGGCCTTTATGTTAGAAATAACATGAAGAAATCACATGATAGAATTTTGAAAGACCAATGACTTATTCATTACAAATACCTTTTTTCAACAACACAAATGGCTGCTATAAAAATGGGCTTCACCAGACAGAGTGCCCAGGAGTCAGATTGACTACATCTGTGGCAAGAGGTGATGGAAGAGCTCAATATCTTTGGCCAAAACAAGGCCAGGAGCTGATTGTGGAAGAGACCATCAACTGATCATATGCAAGTTCAAGTTGAAGTGGAAGACAATAAAACAACAAATGAGAGCCAATAAATGATCTTGTATATATTCATTTTGAATTTAGAGACCATCTAAAAAATAGATTTGATGTATTGAACACCTATGACCAAAACACAGAGGAATTGTGGGATGACATCAAGAACATCATCCATGAAGAAAGCAAAAGATCACTAAGAAGACAGAAAAAGAAGGAAAGACCAAAATGCCCTTGAATGGACAGTAGCTAAATCAAATAGAAGAAATGACAAGATAAAAGAGCTGAACAGAAGATTTCAAAGAGCAGCTCGAGAGGACAGTCAATTATTACAGTCAAATGTGCAAAGACCTGCAGTTAGAAAACCAGAAGGGAAGAACATGCTTGGCATTTCTCAAGCTGCAAGAACTGAAGAGAAAATTTAAGCTTCGAGTTGCACTATTGAAAGATTTTATGGGAAAAATATTACATGATGAAAGAAGCATCAAAAGAAGATGGAAAGAATGCACAGAGTCACTGTACCAAAAATAATAGGTTGAGGTTCATCCATTTCAGGAGGTGGCAAATAATCAAGAATCAATAGTATTGAAGGAAGAAGTCAAAGCTACACTGAAGAAGATGGCAAAAAACAAGGCTTTAGGAATTGATGGGATCCCATTGAGATGTTCCAACAAATGGACGCTGTACTGGAGGCACTCATTCAACTATGCCAGATTTGGAAGACAGCTACCTGGTCAACTAACAGGAAGAGATCCATTTTTGTACCCATTCCAAAGAGAGGTGATCCCACAGAATGTGGAAATCATCGAAAAATATCATTAATATCCACGCAAGTAAAATCTTGATGGAGATAATTCAAAAAATGGTTGCAGCAGTATATTGACAAGGAAATTCCAGAAATGTAATCTGGATTCAGAAGAGGATGCAGAGCAAGGGATATCATTGCTGATGTCAGATGAATCTTGGCTCAAAGCAAAGAATACCAGAAAGATGTTTACTTGTGGAATTACCTTTAGATGATCACAGTACAGTAAGTCATTCTTACGGAAACTGTGATACTTTCAGTAACAAAACTGAATACTTTCAATCTGAATTTACATTTATTGAGTTTATTTCCCTCAATCAGCCTTGCAAAAAGTCAAAATTAGAGTTAAAAATTTTTGTTTGTTTCTCTCTTCTAGGTATATCTTACAGTTTCACAATGATAACAGTAAAAACTAACATTTATCTAGTGCTTAGCATGTGTCCCTGAGTGGTACAAATAGTTAAGTGCTTGATTACCAACCAATTGGCAGTTTGAACCACCCTGAGACACCTCAGAAGACACGCCGGGCATCTGCTTCTGAAAAATCACAGCCTTCAAAACTCTACGGAACATTTCTGCTCTACATCCAAGGTCACCAGGAGCCACAATCAACTCACATGGTAAGTCACAACAACATTTGTCAATCACTGTGCTGGTGATTTACAGGCATTAGTTTATTTGATCTTTTCTAATTCTGTGAGGTATTGTTTTTTTAGTTTCCATCAAGTCAGTTGCTATGGGTTAGCTAATAATATTATCCCTCATTTGTAAAAAGGAATTTATGAGTGGTATAAATTAAATGCTGAGCTACTAACTGAGGTGTAGGTGGTTCAAATCCATCCAGAGATGCCTCAGAAGAAAGGCGTGGTGATCCATTTCTGAAAGATCACAGCTATGAAAACTCTGTGGAGTTCATTTCTACTCTGAGACACATGGGGTTATTATGAGTTGAAAGTGACTCAACAAAATCTGGTCTTTTGTAAAGGAGCAAAGCGAAACTTAAAAAGCCTATGTGTCTTGCCCAGACATGTAATTACAAAGCTGTAAAAGTGATCTTTAAACCTATGACTATGTTGAACTATAAGCTATATTCCATATTGTGTGGGAGCTCTGGTGGTGTAGTGCCTAAGGCATTTGACTGCTAACCAGAAAGCTGACAGTTCAAACCCCACCAGCCACTCCTGAGAAGGAAGATTGGGAGCTATATTCCTTACTGTGTAGGGGAAAATAATTCTGATCCTTTCCATCAGTTTTTACATATGAAATTGATTTAACTGTTCAAACATGCCTTCTGAAACCATAAGCAACTTATCTTCATGATGGTGTCTGAAGCTACAACCTAAATATAATTTAAAATACTATTAAGGACATGCACCACCACTTGTCTGTCAGTTTGTCATACTGTGCTGGCTTGCATGTTACTCTGAAGCTAGAGGCTATGCTACCAGTTTTTCTAATATCAGTAGGGTCACCCATGGTGGATAGTTTTCAGCAGTGCTTCTAGTTGAAGACAAACTCAGAATAAAGGGGCCATCCACTTCTCAAAGAATTAGCCAGTGAAAATGTTATGAATATCAAATAATATTATTAATATCAAATAATGTTAAGATTACTTAGCAGTAAAATCTTTTTAATTTTCTCAAGTACACAGTTTTAATATTATAAGGCAGAAATATTCAGCCTCCTAGGTCTTGGTCCTGTATGTGTGTATAAGAGAATGTTGAATAAAGGAAAGTGTTCATTGCTGAAAGGGCTGAATGAGTGTCAAGCTGGTCATTTTTCAGCTTACAGCCGATTAGTTACAACAGTTCAACTAGAAAGTCATTGCCCAGAGCAGTGTTCAAAGTAGTACATTCTATGAAATAAACTGGCAGAGAGATATGAAAGTAAGTGAGAGCAGAGGGTTCTTCTGGGAAAGAGTGGTAGAACACATGAAAAACACAATTCACATTGTGACTCTTTTGCACTCCATGGGATGGCTACCCGGGCAAGTCATTTCCTATTACAGTTTTACAAAAGGAGCGCCCTCCTTATATGTTTGCATCTATTTCATGTTCTTTTTTCTTTTTTTTTTTTTTTTGAGTAATGTGATTTAGCACTGGTGTCTGCTGGATGAAAAGAGTCTGATTAATGTGTGGCAATTCGTGGTAAAGCATAAACCCCCATGTAAGTAATGGAAGACTCTAACATAATTGGATCTGAAATTGAATAAAATGATGAAAAATTTAGCATAGGCTTTGTCTTTATATGCTACAGTAGGGACAGCAGAGAGGTCAGAATGCTTGGAAGAGATGAGGGGCATTTTATAGTCTCTGCTGGTAAAAATTTGTTTAACACAGCCCCATGATTAAAAGAAATGTGTATCCTGCTGTGGCACCTAGGTACAAGAGAGGGAATAATAAATTGGTGCCATTGACAAGATGTCATTTGTTATCTGCTTTAAAATGTCAGGTCATGTCATTGTGGTGAAATATTTTCCCTTTTGATGTATGTCTTACAAAGAAGGTTCAATGTTTGGCACTATTCTATTTCAATAAAAGAAAACAGCTTTTAATCTGGAAAGCACTGTCACCAGGAGGAAAATAAGGTCATTTGAGACTCTTATTTGGCCATTTCTCCACAACCTCCCATTAGCACTATATTTCAATAGCCCAGTTGGTCTCAAATTCTTTCTTTAATTTATCTTTTGAGAAGTATAATTATCCATCTGCTCTCTTGGCCAAAGACAGAGGGAAAAAGGGATTTCAGATATTGCAAGGTTACAAAAAGGCCAAACCCTGGTAAATGCACATTCTTATATGCTAATCTTATGTGATTGCTAGACCTGTCATACCTCCTTTTCTCCAAAAATCTCAGAATACAAACATTAAAATATATAGCCCTCCTACATTATATCAATTAAAAACAAGTGAAGAGAATTTCAAAATATAGAAATTGAGAAAAACATTTAAAGTTATGGGTTTGTAGCACTGCTGTACTGATATATAATTTAAATTACTATAAGACATAAATAAATAAACTATGGAGACTAAATTAGCCACTCCTCAGAAGGAAGATCGGGCAATCTACTTCCGTAGTGATACTGCTTGGGAAACCCAAGGAGGGGTTGCTATGAGTCGAGTCCGACTTGACGGCACATAACAACAACAATAACATGGAGAATTAAAAGACTCAGAATGTTCTTTTCAATTATTTTTGTGTCCACATTTTCAATGTAAATTCTCTGCAGTGACCTTGGACAAAATAGGTTTGTCTTGTACACAACCAAAGCATTTTATATGGAATTACAGAACCATTTCTCTTTGAACTGGAAGAGCAAAATCTATTTAGGATGGTAGGAAACAACCCAACATGTGAGTAAATAAGAAGGCACAGTATTTCTCGTTAGATGTATCTTACTTAGCTCAATTATTTGCACTATAGGCAAAATTGCAAATATTGAGCTATACACCAGATAAAATGAGAAAGAGCAAAAATAACTCTTCTCTCAAAAAAAAAAAAAAAAAAATCCCAAACTCACTGCCATGGAGTAAATCCCAACTCATAGCAAGCCCTCCTTGGGTTTCTGAGGTGATATCTCTGCGGAAGTAGATTGCCCAGTCTTCCTTCCAAGGAGTGGATGGTGAGTTTGAACTGCCAGCCTTCTGGTTAGCAGTCAAATGCCTTAGGCTTCTCTACACCACCAGAGCTTTTCTACTGCTGTGTACTAAAAGAAAAAGTTACTATATATATGCCAAGACCTGTTAGAGGTTAGAAAAATAGTATTTTTCATACAAATCACAATTAAAACATAATTTAAGGATCCTTGGATATTTTTCCAAACAAATTATGGAACAGAAAATGGTCATTATATCTTTAATCTGTATGCCTACCAATAGGCATACAACGGAAGGTTTGGACACTGAGTTAATTATATCTACGTAATTGACTAGACTGTTATTCTCAGTGGTTTGGCAGACACTGGACTGCTTGTTGTTCCATAATGTAATGTAATCACTTTCCATGATGTCATCAACCAATCATTTGAAAGGGGAATTTACTTGGTTGTGTGGTGGTCCTCCAGAATATAAATAGATGTTCTGGTGGAGCTTGGTCTCTCTTTCAACCTTACACTTTTCTTGTCACCCTGAACACAAGCCTGCAAAAGCCTCCAATATGGCACCTCATCTCCAGATTTTAAATTTGTCAGCCCTCCACAATCTCTTCAGCCAGATTTGTTCTCCTTCCTCCTGCTTGACATACGTTTTTGGGACTAGCCAGCACCCAAAATTGCATGAGCCGTTTCCGGAAGTTATTCATTCATTCTCTCTCTCTCTCTCTCTCTTTCTCCCTCCCTCTTCCTATATTGCTAACCAGAAGGCTGGCGGTTCAAAGCCACCAGCCACTCCTCAGAAGGAAGGTTGGGCAATCTACTTCCATAGTGATACTGCCCCAGAAACCCAAGGAGGGGTCACTATGAGTCAGGTCCAACTCCATGGCACATAACAACAACTCTCCCTATATATACACATCTTACTGGTTGTGGTAGTTATATTTGTGTGTCAACTTGGCTAGGCCTGGTTGAGTGGCTGGACAGCTGGTGGTAGTTATTTCCCATGATGAGATGGCAATCAACTCCATGGTGGGATCTACCATAGCAGCTGAGTAGCAGCCTTTGGGATGTGGTCTGCTTCCTGTATTTAAGGAGAAACCTTGGGAATGTTCTCTAGCCAATGGCATGCTTGGACTCTGCATGTAGCCGTGTTTTTGTTGTTCAGCAGCCTGCCATGGTCTGCCAACCTAGGGAATTACAATGGACTTAAATTAATGGCCTGCCATGTGGTTTGGTAACATTGAGACTGTGTCTTTTTATTTGTGAATCTTGGGCTTCTCAGCCTCAGCAGCCAGCACCTATCTGAGTGAAGAAAAGCCTCTAGCTCCAGTGGGCTGGGAGCAGGAGGCAGAGCTGAACCTCAAGGTTGAGGGGCTTTCACCCAGCCCCTAAAACCTGGCACTTTGAACTTGGACTTAAAGCCTCCAAACTGTAAGAGAATAAACTCTTGTTTGTTCAAGCCATCCCATTTGTGGTATATTCCTGTCACAGTGGCACTAGGTAACCAGAACACTGGTTTTGTTCTTCTGGAGAACTCCAAGAAAGACAAACACCTGAAGATATCATGGGATATCTCAGAGGTTTAATGAGGATTATTGAGAAGAGATGAAAATGGTGGATTACAGATGGTTTAGCTCCACTTCAGACTGAAAACCCATTTTCATTGTTGGTTTCTCTTGTTACAAAGGCATCAGTTTGATAATAAAGTAGTTTAGAAATAAAAATCTCTGTATCAGAAATCAGTTGCATAGACCAGGATTATAAACTCAAATGTCCATGATGGCTAAGTCAATCACCATCTGAAGCAGGCAGCATGGCAGTGCTCTATCTGAATAGAGCTACTTGGCTTCAGCTGACTCTTGCCATACCCTACCCTACATTTGCCAAAACACTGTGCCAAGCTTCAGTTTTCAACAATAACTTAAATTTTCAGATTGTTTCAAGTGAAATATGATTTTTTTAATGCTGGTAAATGATTCAGTTTGGAAAATGAGAGATATTTTGCACATCAAACAAAATAGATATAAAAGTTGTAAATGATTTTCTGGTTGCTATAAATTTTTATTCAAATTATTGCAGTGTGTTCAGACCTATTTTATGGCAACTAAATTGCAGAGAATGGGCTTGTATTGCTATTACTATAAACCAAAAGAATTGAACATAATATTGCAGGTGAACAGATATCTGAGTGAATTTATGCAATGTCTAGTCGCATCCCTGAGTCCAGAGAGAAAAAGGGAAATTATACATCTCAAAAATGCCTTCTTCCATAAGCTTAGCTACTGGTGAGAAGAGCAATACAGACAAATAAACTAAAGAAGAAAGTTCAGGAGAGATGACTCATATTTAAGGCTTTAGTACACACAAGAAAAATCTTCTTTATGGTAATGAGTGTATCTAACTCCCTCAGAGACTGCATTTAAATAAATTTCCTAAAGTGATGGCAGTTGCTTCTTCCATTACAGTTAAAAATATCAAGTCTCTATGTCCTTTTCATTCAAATTGTCTACATAGTTAACTAATTTGGGTGAAGATAAAACTGGACTCAATCCATGCATTATTTCTTTCAATTTGTTAGTGCTTTCAGTGCACAAGAACTATTCATAACTAATTTTCATAGCAAGATAGAAAATTTAGGGAGAGTTCAGAGTACAAAAATAAATTACTAAAGAAATATAAACTTTAAAGGGGATGAAATGCAAAATATAAAGTTGGATAATCTTTAGTATACTTTTAATATAAATAAATAAAAGTACCAAATTGATATTAAATTCTATAGAAAAGGAAAGGAAAACTGTGTAAATTATAGAGAAAGGATGAAATTTTCCTGAAGAGTGTCTACTATGTCAGCATAATTTATTAAGACATTAACTTGGATTTTTCCTTGGCTACTATAAATATTTTTCCATTTTGATTCCAAGAAGGAGTCAATGTGATTTTAACTAGACACAAGGGCTACAAACTCCCCTGGTCTAAAGGAGGTATCCTTGGCTATGAAAAGGTAAATCTTCTCCTAGGTTTTGTTTGAGGAGTTCTGATGATGTAGGGCTTAAGACACTTGACCGCTAACCAGAAGGTTGGCGGTTCAAGCCCATCAGCCACTCCTTGGAAGGAAGATTGGGCAATCTATTATTTCCGTAGAGATATTTCCTTGGAAACTCAAGGTGGGGTCACTATGAGCCATAGACAATTCAACGGCACATAACAACAGTAGGTTTTGTTTGTAACAATTATAGAATTCTAGGAAATTGTCTTAGAAAGGAAAAAATAGAGAAAGTAAAAATATACATATGGAAAGGTTTGGAGGATTCCCCTTCCAAGATTATGAAAGACCATGTATATTAGAGTCTCAGGCATCATGGAAATGGCAGGATCTCAGTTGAAATGCACTTATGGAGGCTAGACATCACACCACCTTGCAAATCAATAGCACCATGCTTGACTCTTGGGCTCTGAGTTTTTAGGACTAAGCTGGTTTGCATACTGAGTACATTGACTTTAATCAATGAAACTAAAATACAGAGAACCTTTCCTCAAATGTTCTAAAACCTATATGGCAGTAAAGAATTTTGTTGGACTGCATATTATCATTGCTTTTGACAAGATGACAAAAAAAAAATGACAAAAATTTGCCGAATTCAAAGAATACTTGTCATTGAGGAATTAATATCAATTTGCTACTTTTTACATAGTTGACAGTTTCTTTGTTATTGAAGACATCTCTTGTTTTGTTTTCTGTAATAACCCTGTGTGTATGTGTGTCGTTTACGGACAATACTCCATTGGCTCTCTTTTGAGCTTCCTTTCCTCTATCAATATCATAAAACCAATTTTCCCTTATTTATCAAGATCTTCTCTTTAACACTGTTTTCTTTTCATGCTATACATTCTCCTTAGTGATTCTTGCAATCATCAATTTAAACATTACTTTCTCCAGTTCTTCTTGACTCCCCCAGTCAGGATGACTTTCCCTTCTGTGTGCTCTCTTAAAACCCACCACTAAAGCATCATGCTTCAGAGTTTATTGTATTCATTGTGTCTGAAACTAGAATGTGAGCATCTCAGTATACTACCTTCAACATGTTCATTTTTGCATCCACAGAAGATTGCAAACTCAGACACATAGTAAAAACAAAAGGAGCTCTGGTGATGTGGTGCTTAAGACATTTGATTGCTCACCAGAAGGTTAACAGTTCAAACCCACCAGGCACTCTTTGGAAGGAAGATTGGGAACCTACATGTAACAGCCACTAAATATATATTTACTGATTTTTTAAAAATTGATTGGAATAATGAGACACTCTCAATATCTCATTCCATGGGTTGTAGCCAAATAAAGGTTTTTTTTTTGTTTGTTTGGTTTTGTTTTTTTACTTTTATATTTTATTTTCCTTAGATCCTAGATTTTGCAGCCCTCATCTTTCTATAGCTGGAGCTTCTTAATTCAGATATTTCTTAGTATCCCTGATCAGTCTTCACCTTATGCTGGCTGGAAATGGAGTTGTGAAGTGATTATGGGAAGTCAGGGGATCAAGAACAAGTAAATTTAAGTTATACTAACCTTGTTCTCGGGAACTCTGGTAGCATAGTGCCTAAAGTGACTGTTAACCAGAGGGCTGACAGTTCAAACCCACCAGCCACTCCTCGGAAGGAAGATTTGGCAATCTACTTCCATAGTGATACTGCCTCAGAAACCCAGGAAGGGTTGCTATGAGTCGGGTCCGGCTCGACGGCACATAACAACAACAACAACAACCTTGTTCTCTGATTTGGTATCAAATTATCTTTACTGCTGTAATGGTGTATTTTTATGCTTCAATTTTAAAAAACTTGGCTTCTGCCTATACCCTACCTGAATCTATATCTTAGCAATGACCTAGTGGGCAACCCTCTTTGGAATTTTTACTGTCTTATTCTTGACAGCCTTTTTACTACTGACAAAAGGCGGCTTAAATATCACCTCCTCAGGGAAACCTTCTATAATTCTGTTTTCTAGGTTATATTTTCTTGCCATATGGTCTCATAGTACAGTTTGGCACTTATTCTAAATACACTTACACAGATTTTAGTTATATATTTATACTTTATATTTGGTTATCTCTCTCTCTAAACTGTTGACTCTGTGAAGTCCAATACCATGTCTACCCATTCACAACAATGTTATGAGTCACTAGCATAGGGTATTTTCAATCACCTCATATGCATGAGAAAGCTAAACAATGGAAAGGGAAGATGGAAGAGAACTTGACACACTGAAATTGTAGTATTAACAAATGATACAGAATACACCAGGGACTTGCATATAACAACAACAACATACCTTTATTTAAGAAAAATTGCTTTTTCAGCTCAAAAAATACTGGCAATCGCTTGACTAAAACTTCTGTTAATCTTAATGTTCTTGCATAAGAAATGCTATGTTGTTGTTATGTGCTGTCGAGTGGGCCCCGACTCGTAGCAACCCCTCCTTGGGTTACTGAGGCAGTATCACTACAGAAGTAGGATTGCCAAATCTTGCTTCTGAAAGAAATGCTATAGACAAACAAAATATGGGTCTCTTTCAAGTAATATTTCCAAGTGGAAAAGCCAGTTTGAAATTTCTCAGTCCATCAACTCAAAATGATAAGCAGGCTACTATCTGAAGAGAGAATGAATTGACAGAGAATATGTGGATACAGAGACTTCAGGAAGACAGAGGAGCTTTCTATTCTATGAACTATTGAAGTTAGCCTTCAGATATCATTAGTTAGAAGACTGATAATTTAAAGGTAAAATAGAGGTGCTCTGGTGTCATAGCACCTAAGGCATTTTGACAGCTAACCAGAATGTTGGCAGTTCAAACCCACCAGCCACTTTGGAGAAGTAAGACTTTATTTCCATGAAGATTTACTGCCTCAGTAACCCAAAGGAGTTTGCTGAGTTGGAATTAACTCAATGGCAGTGTTTTGTTTTGTTTTTTAAATTAGTTTCCTTAGGAAGACAGACCTACTGATCTACTTCTAAAAGTCAGCCACTAGAAATCCTGTGAATCACAATGGTCTGGTCCCATTTTCCATGGATCTTCAGGAGTACAGGAAAGACCCCAAAACAACTTGCTATATCATCAAATTGTTTCCTAGAATTACCATAACAAAGCATTACAAACTAGATAGCTTATAACAATAGAAATTTATTTTCTTACAATTCTGGAGGCTAGTAATATGAATTCAGGGTGTCAGCAGGATGATGTTCTCTTTGAAGGCTCTAGAGAAAGAACCTTTCTTTTTTCTCTCAGCTTCCTATAGTCCTAGGTGTTCTTTGGTGTGTCAATGCATCTTCACCTGGCTGTGTTCCCTCAGTCTTTCTATATTTCTTGCTCTATTATTGAAACCTGTTAGACACTTTAATAATCTGAAGATTGGTGACTAATCCAACCCAGTTGTTGTTGTTGTTGTTAGGTGCCATCAAGTTGACTCCAATTCATAGCGACCCTATGTACAACAGAACAAAACAGTGCCTGGTCCTGTACCAGCCTCACAATCCTTGCTATACCTGAGCCCATCATGGCAGCCACTGTGTCAAGCCATCTCATCAAGAGCCTTTCCCTCTTTTATTTACCCTTTACTTTACCAAGCATGATATCCTTGTCCAGGGAATGGTCCCTTCTGACAACATGAGCAAAGTTGTTTATATTTTTCCTGTTACGTGCCATTGAATTGGCTCCAACCCATAGCAACCCTATGTAAAACAGAACAAAACACTGGCCAGTCTTCTGTCAACATCACAATCCTTGCTGAGCCCATAATTGCAGCCACTCTGTCAATTCATGTCATTGAGGGCCTTCCTCTTTCTCATTGACCCTCCACTTTACAAGCATGCTATCCTTCTCCAAGAAATGGCCCCTTCTGACAACATGACCAAAGTAGGTGAGATGAAGTCTGGCCATTCTTGCTTCCAAAGTGCATTCTGGCTGCACTTCTTCCAGGACCGATCTCTTAGTTCTTTTGGCAATCCATGGTACTATCAGTATTTGTTACCAGCACCACAACTCAAAAGCATCTACTCTTCTTCAGTCTTCTGTATTCATTGTCCAGCTCCCACATGCATATAAAGTGATTGAAAATACCATGGCTTGTTTTAGATGCACCTTAATCTTCAAAAAGATATCTTTCCTCTGTAGCATTCTAAAGAGGGTTTTTTTCCAGCCAGTTTGCCTAGTGCAGTATGTCATCTGGTGCCTTGACTGCTGCTTCCACTGGTGTTGATTGTGAAACCAAGTAATATGAACTCTTTGACAACTTCAATCTTTTCTCCATTTATTGTGATGCTGCTTATTGGGCCAGTTGTGAGGATTTTGGCTTTCTTTATGTTGAGGTATAACTCATATTGCAGATTAGTCTTTAATCTTCACCAGTAAGTGCTTCAAATCATCCTCACTTCAGCAAGCAAAGTTGTGTCATCTGCATATCTCAGGTTATTAATGAGTCTTCCTCCAATCCTGATGCTGTGTTCTTCTTCATATCGTCCAGCTTCTTGGATTGTTTTCTCAGCATACAGATTGGATAAATATAGTGAAAGGATACAACCCTGATGTGCTCCCTTACTGATTTTATTTATTTATTTATTTTTATTGTGCTTTGGGTGAAAGTTTACAGAGCAAATTCACTTTCCAGACAGCAGCTCACATACACTTTGTCTCATGACATAGACTGCAATTTCCATAGCTCCCTTCCCAATTCCTCCCCATAGTTACTTCTTTCCTGTGTCGTTCCCTGCCGTGCACTCCTGCCCCCTAAGCTGTCTCCCTGTGCATACACAGCCCTTCTATTCTCCCAAGATTGTTCTCTCCAAGGAGTTTATCTACCTCAGGTAAATGTTCAGCTCATAGGCCTGTCTTTCATTGGGCTGGAAACTACAGGGGTCAGTTCAATTCCAGACCTGAAGGGCAGCTAGGTGTCAAAGTCTCAGTGGTTCCATCAGGCTCTATCAGCCCAGCAAACCTGGTCCACCACCACCACCCCTTTTTTTCAGATGAGTTTGAATTTTGTTCTGCATTGTTTTCCCACTCTATCCAGGATCTCCTCCATAGATCCCCCCTCTGAGTGATTGACCGTGGTAGCTGGGCACCATCTACTTCTTCCGCTTTCATAGTCATATAGCCTGAGCATAGGATAGTATACCAGTCACTTGGACTAATTATTTCCATATTTGTTTTTCTTCATTCTTCTTTGCTCTGGATGAGGAGAAACCCTCATCATTGCATGGCCAATGTTGCATCTAGATGGCCATTTGCCAGCTCTTAAGATCCCAGTCACTGCTCACCAAAATAAGATATAGAACAATATTTTGTATAGAATAGTATGTAAATTGAGCTTGATGTCCTCTGCAACTATAGTACCGAGCCCACAGGTCCAACTACTTGCTCCCTTGGGGTAGCTGACTATGGCCAAGAAGTGACTACAAATTTGTCCCTTGTAAGCTCTACTATATACCTGGAAATCCTTACAGAACATACCAATACACTTGCAGAAACATTGTCTGCTGACCCTATACATTGTCTTGGGAACACTCCCCACTGCATAGACATACCTAATAGCCTGTCCCAGGAGCTCTGGCAGCATAGTGCCTAAGGCACTTGACTGCTAACCAGAAGGCTGGCGGTTCAAACCCACCAGCCACTCCTTGGAAAGAAGATGGGGCAATCTACTTCCATAGTGATACTGCCTCAGAAATTCAAGGAGGGGTCACTATGTCAGGTCAGACTTGACGGCACATAACAGCAACAACAACAATAGCCTGTCCACCCATCTATCCACCTGAAGTTCAATGTTTGCCTTCACTAACAACAGAGTACTGTATGTGCAAAAGGGTTCATCTTTGTTGTCTGTACCTCCCATGCACTTTCTATGTCTCTCTCTTTCTCAATGCCACCGTGTTGATCACTCATATTTGGTAAATAGCCCTTCTCTTCACCCAAATCAATACTTATCTCTCCCTATCTAACAGTATTCCCTCTCCCAGGGGAGGGAACCCCTGGTAACCAAAAAAGAAAACTTCCTCCCATTGATAATCCTTTCCTTGACTTTTTACCCTAATGAACTAATATGATATGTATTGTTCTGTGATTGACTTACTTCACTCAGCATAATGTCCTCCAAGTTCATCCATGTTATGTGGTGTTTTGCAGATTCCATATTATCCTTGGGAGCTCCGGTAGCATAGTGCCTAAAGCACTTGACTGCTAACCAGAAGGTTGGTGGTTCAAACCCACCAGCCACTCCTCTGAAGGAAGGTTGGGTAATCTACTTCCATAGTAATACTGCTTCGGCAAACCAAGGAGGGTTCGCTATGAGTCGGTCCAGCTGGACAGCACATAGCAACAACAACAACATATTATTCCTTGGGGTTGTACACTATTCCATTGTGTGTATGTACCATAAATTTTTATCCATTCTTCTGTTGATGGATACCTAGGTTGTTTCCACCTTTTGGCTATTTTAAATAGTGCTGCGATGAACATAGGTGTGCATATATCTGTTCTCATCCAGGCTCTCACTTCTTTTGGATATATATCTAGTAATGGAATGGCTGAGTCAAATGGTATTTGTAATTCTAACTTTTTAAGAATCACCATATTGCTTTCCACAGTAGTTGCATCATTTGAAAGTCCCACCAGCAGTGTATGAGAATCCCACTTTCTCCGCATCTTCGTCAGCATTTGATATTCTGTTGAACATTGCTACTAATGCTGGGGCAAAATGGTATCTCATTTTTTTTTTTTTTTTTCATCTCTCTAATGGCTAATGATCTTGAGCATTTCTTCATATGTTTGTTGACCGCCTGAATATCCTCCTTGGTGAAGTGTCTATTCATGTCTTCTCCCCATTTTTAATTGGATTATTTGTCTTTTGGTTGTTGAGGTATTGGAGTTTTCTATAAATTCTAGAGATAAGTCTCTTGTCCGATATTTCATTGCTGAATATGTTTTCCCAATCTGTAGGTTCTTTTTTAACTCTTTTTGAGAGTCTTTGGGAGCACATAAAAATTTAATTTTTAGAAGGTACCGATCATCTACTTTCTCTTCTGCTGTTTGTGCATTTTGGGTTGTACTTCATAGTCTATTTATGCCATATATTAGGCCTCCTAAATTTGCCCCTACTTTTCCTTGAGGAACTTTATTGTTTTTGGTTTCACATTTAAGTATTTGACCCATCTGGAGTTACTTTTTGTATGTGGTGTGAAGTACAGATCTTGTTTCATTCTTCTGCAAATAGAGATGCAGTTTTGCCAGGACCATTTGTTAAACAGAAAATCTCTTCCCTATTTAATGGATTTGGGCCCTTTCTCAAAAATCAGCTGACCATAGGTTTATGGATCTATTTCTGGGTTCTCAATTATATGCCATTGGTCTATGTGTCTGTCATTGTACCAGGCCGTTTTGACTACTGTAGCTATATAGTAGGTTTTAAGATCTGGGAGTGTGCGACCTCCTACTTTGTTCTTCTTCAATAATGTTTTGCTTATCCAAGGTCTCTTTCCTTTCCACATAAAGTTAGTGATTGTTTATTACACATCCTTTAAGAATATTGATGGGATCTAGATTGAGATTGCATTGAATGTATAGATTGCTTTGGGTAGAATTGACATTTTCACAGTGTTCAATCTTCCTATCCATGAGCATGGTATGTCCTTCCATTTATGTAGATCTCTTGTGGTTTCTTGAATTAGTTTTTTATGGTTTTCTTTTGTGTCCCTGGTAAGATTTATTCCCAAGTATTTTAATTTTTTTGGTAGCTATTGTAAACAATATTCATTTCCTTTGATCTTTTTCAGTAATCTCTTTGCTGGTGTAGAGGAATCCAACTGATTTTTGGATGTTGATATTGTATCCTGTCACAATGTTAAATCTCTCAATTAGTTCCAGTACACTTTTTACTGAGTTTCTTGGGTTTTCTAGGTATAGAATCATCTCATCAGCAAATAGAGATGGTTTGATTTCTTCCTTACCAATTTGGATGCCTTTGATTTCCTTTTCTTGCCTTATTGCCCTGGCTAGGACTTCCAATAAAATGTTGAGTACAAGTGGTGTTAGAGGGCATACTTTTCTGGTTCCTCCTGTTTGCAAGAGGAATGGTTTCAGTGTCTCTCTATGGAAAATAATGTTGGCTATTGGTTTTTGGTATCAAGGTTAAGCTTGCTTCATAAAATGAATTAGGGAGAATGCCATCCTTTTCTCTGTTTTGGAATAATTTAAATAGTATTGGTGTCAGTCCCTCTCTGAATATTTGCTAGAATTCTCTGGTGAAACCATCTGAGCCAGAAATTTTTTTGCTGTTGGTAATTTTTTTATGACCTGTTCAATTTCTTATTTTGTTATGGATCTGTTCAACTTTTCCACCTCCATCTATGTTAGTTTAGGTAAGCAGTGTTTTTCTAGAAATCTGTCCATGTCTTCCAGACTTTCAAATTTGTTAGAGTACAGTTCTTCATAGTATCCTGATATTATCCTTTTTTATTTCAGTTGGTTGTGTTGTGATGTCACCCATTTTTTTTGTTGTTGTTATTTGTGTTACTTGTAGTTTCTCCCTCTTTTCCTTTATTAAATTTGCCAGTGGTTTGTCGATTTTATTAATCTTTTCAAAAAACCCAACTTCTGCTTGTTGATTTTTTTCTATTGTCCTTTTATTTTCTGTTTCATAATTTCTGCTCAAATCTTTATTATTTCCTTTCTTCTGATAACTGTAGGCTTTTCTTGCTGTTCCCCCCCCCCCTAGTTTTGGAGATGTTGCTTTAAAGTGTTGATTTTGGTTCTTTCTTCTTTTTTGATGTGTGTATTTATTGACATAAATTGGCCTCTGATCACTGCTACTGTTGTGCCCCAAAGATTTTGGTATGTTGTGTTTTCATTATCATTTTATTCAAGGAATTTTTTAATTTCATTTTTTTATTTCTTCTCTCACTCAGTCTTTCTTAAGGAGGGTGTTGTTCAGTTTCCATGTGTTTGCTCTTTTTCTGTTGATATTCCTATTATTGATTTCTAATTTCTTTCCAGTTTTATCTTTCCTTGAAAGTGGTGCATTAAAGTCTCCCACTACCACTGTGGGGTCATCTATTTGACATTTCAACTCTTTTAAAGTCTGATTTGTGTATTTTTGGGGCTCTTTCATTGAGTCCATAAATATTTATTATGGTTGTATCTTCTTGTTCAAATGATCCTTTAATCATTATAAAATGCCCTTCTTTGCTTGTGTGGTGGTTTTTGTCTTACAGGCAATTTCATCAGAAATTAATGTTGCCACTCCTGCTCTTTTTGGTTGCCATTTGCTTGCTATATCTTTTACCAACCCTTGATTTTTAGTCTATTTTTGTCTTTGTCTCTAAGGTGTGTCTCTTGTAAACAACATATTGATGAGTTATGTTTTCTTATCCAGTCTGCAACTCTCCATCTCTTGAGTGGTACATTTAACCCATTTACACTCAGTTTAATTATCAACAAGTATGAATTGCTTGCTGTCATTTTGTTATGTATGTTTTTGTGGTGTTCCTGGTTTCTTTGTTCCATATAATTTTCTGTGCTGAGCTCATTATGTTTGTGAATCCTGTTATCATTTTTTTGTTGCTATTGTTTTAGTATTTGCTAAATATTTATTCGTCTTCTTTTTTTTTATTGTGTTATGAAGGTTTATCATTTTTCCTAGAAGTTAGCTTGTGATTTATAATTTTCTCCTCGAGTTTAAAATACTCCATTCTATCTTTCAATTCTCTTGACTTCCTAACTATTTAGAAGTTCTGTAACTAAACAGTTTTTTTTTCCCCCCTCTTTTCGTTTGTAGTTGTCCTCATTTGACAATTGATGTTTTGGTTCCCTGTTTACAATCCTCTAAGCTTCTTTTACTTTGGATACTTCCATATCTGTGTTGGTTTTGGAGTTATGTCATCTTGTGTATTAATGGTTGGTTGTTGTTTGCTATTATTAGTTCTCTGCTCAGAGGACTCCCTTTAGTATCTCTTGTAAGGTTGGTCTGGTTTTAACAAATTCCCTTAGTTTCTGCTTATCTGGAAATCTCTTATTTCACCATCATGTTTGAGGGACAATTTATATAAGTCTTGGTTGAAAGTTTTTCTCTTTCATGGTTTTATATATTGCATCCCATTGCCTTCTCGCTTGTGTGGTTTCTGCTGAGAAATCAGAGCTTATTCTATTGGTTGTCCTTCATAAGTAACTTAACATTTTGCCCATGCTACTTTCAGGAGTCTATCTTTGTCTTTGGTTTTGATGAGTTTGATGATGATATGTCTTGGTGATTTTCTTTTGGGGTCTATCCTGTTTGGGGTTTGATGGACTTCCTGGATGGATATATTCTCATCTTTCATCATATCAGGGAAGTTCTCCTCAAGGAAATCTTGGAAAATTTTTTCAGAGGTTTTGTTTTTCTCTTCCTGTTCTGGAATTCCAATGGCATGTAAGTTATTCCTTTTGATGGTATCCCACATGAACCTTAGGCTTTCTTCATTTTGTTTTGATTTTTTTTCTGATTGATCCCTTTCCAAAGAAGTATTCAGGTATTTGTTTTCAATCTCATTAATTCTGTCTTCCATTGCATCAGTTCTACTCCTGTGGCTTTTCAATGTGTTATCTAATTCTGAAAATTCAGTATTAATCTTCTGGATTTCTATCTGTAGATTTTGTAACATTTCTTATTTTTCATTTATTTTGTCATTTCAAAATTGTTCTAGGCTTTTGTCTGTGCTTTCTTTAATTTTGGCAGTGTTCTCCTTGATCTGTCTCTCAATCCTTTGAAGATACCTAAATATAATTCTTTTGAATTCCTTGTCAGGGCATTTCGATGCTGCTTCTTCTTCAGGGATGTGTTCTGCGTCTATATACTGCTCCCTTGTTTCTACCACTTTATCTCACTTCTTTGTGTTGACTGTGATGTTGTGTTGTCTCTGAGACATTGTGATATTGTTGTATTTAGATCTCTGTTAACTGTTTGTGCAGAACAACTATAGGTGAGTCAGGCTTTTCTTGGTGGTCGTTTGTCATTAGCTTGTTGGTGGAGAAGGAAGTAGTGGCTCTCACTCAGTAAGTGAAGCTGCAGGAAATGTAAGTGTAGTTGTGTTGTATGGGCACTGTTACTGTCTCCCACTCAGGCAGACAAAAAGAACAATCAAATAAGTTTAAAAGAGTAAAAGCCAGTGGATAAAAAACACACCACATAAACACATAGGAACAATAACCAAAAAAAGAAAAAACATACAGGGAAGAGTGCAATAAGAGAAGGAAGGTAGAGTAAAAGAATAATGAAGCAAAAGGTGTGAAAAATGCAAAAAGAAAAACCAGGAATGGGGTTATCCATGAGAAAGAAAAAAAAAAAATGGGAACCAGGAACAGGGAAGAGAGAAAAAGCTGAAAACTAGAACCTGGGAAAAGAAGAATAAAGAATAATACTAAAAAGAACAACAAATAATAAGAATAAGAATTTTAAAATAGGCAAAAGAAACAAAGTAAAAAATGGGGGAAAAAGTCTGGGCAGGTAGGGGCAGGGTTCCCAGTCTCTGTTAGAGCATGCAGACTGGGATGGAATTCCTGCTGGCCTGAAGTTGGGTGGGAGTGAGGGATAGCTGCACTTCCATTCACCAAGAAGGTATAGGGTCTAAGAGTAACAAGGGTAATAAAGCACCTTTCCAGTCATTCACATCCTGAATGTCTTTGTGGTTCTCAGCCTGTTCTTAAGTCCCTGGAATCTGGAAGAAAGCTGTCACTGTCACTTCAAATATCCAAAATGGTCAAACCAGTCATAAATATTCAAAATGGCTGCACCTCCATATAGGCAAAAGTCCACCACTCAGCCCTCCTTCCTCTTTTTTGCTTCCCCATTTATTCATTAGCCACCAGTGCAGTCATGCATGCAGGCACCAGCTAGCAGAGTTGAGTTTTAGGTTAATTCTTAGGTCCTAATACCACTTGCCAGTATCCAAACTGTCTATATCATCAGGATTGCTGACAGACTGCAGCTCTATTTGTCTCCTTTTTCAGTGTTTTATGCAGGTTCTTCTATTAGTTGGAGTTTAGTACACTTCTATATCCTTTCCTTCAAAGCTCAGGGCTCCAGGATTATCATCTGCATCTGTCTTAATTGGCTCCCCTTTTCTTTGTTGAAGAGGATCTGTGCAGTCTGTCTGCCTATTCCACCATCTTACTAGAACACTTCCCTTCCTGATTTTAAACCATGCAGTATTTCCTCGCTCTGTTCAAATGACAGCCTCCTGGTCTATGTACAGGTTCCTCATGATCACAATTAAGAGTTCTAGAATTCCCATTCTTTTCAATGTCATCCGTAATTTGTTATGATCCACACAATCAAATCATTGTGTATAGTCAGTAAATAACAAATAAACATCTTTCTCGCATTCATTTTTGAGCTAAGATCTACCTAACATCAGCAATGGTATCCCTTGTTCCATATACTCTTCTAAATCTGGCTTGCATTTCTTGAAGTTTTCTGTCAATATCCTTCTCCAACAATTTTTTAATTATCTTCAGTAAGAGATTACTTGTGTGCAATATTAATGATATTGTTTGATAATTTCCACATGCTGTTGGGTCACTTCTCTTTGAAATGGGTTCAAATATTTATCTCTACCAGTTAGTTGGTTAGGTAGCTGTCTTCCAGATTTCTTGGCACAGATGAATGAGTGCCTCCAGTGCAGCATGCCTTTGTTGGAACATCGCAGTGGGTATTCCAGCAATTCCTGGAGCCTTGTTCTTCACCAATTCCTTCAGTGCATCTTTGACTTCTTCCTTCATTACCATTGGTTCTTGATCATATCCTTAAACAGATGAACATCAACCAATTATTTTTGGTGACTGTGTGTTCCCTCCATTTTATTTTGATGCTTCCTACATCATTCAATGTTTTGCACATAGTGTCAGTATTGCAGCTGAAGGCTTGAACCTTTTCATCAGCTCTT
This sequence comes from Orycteropus afer afer, assembly GCF_000298275.1. Lineage (NCBI taxonomy): Eukaryota > Metazoa > Chordata > Mammalia > Tubulidentata > Orycteropodidae > Orycteropus > Orycteropus afer. The sequence continues at coordinate 3,047,873 of NW_006921746.1, read as the reverse complement.
TCTACTTAAGAAGTGTCCATGTGTTCTTCCCTTTTGGTTTTCTAACTCCATAGCTTTGCACATTTTATCATCATAATTGATTTTGTTTTCTTGATCTGTTCTTTGAAATCTTCTGTTCAGCTCTTTTATCCTGTAATTTCTTCCTTTTGCTTTAAATACTCCCATTCAAGTGCAAGTTTCAGAGTCTCTGCTGACATCTATTTTAATATTTTCTTCCTTTCCTGTCTTTTTAATGACCTTTTGCTTTCTTAATGAATGATGTTCCTCATGGCGTCCCACAATTCTTCATAAAATGTATCTTTTGATTTTTGAAGCATGTTGTTGTTGTTATGTGCCGTTGAGTCGGACCCAACACATAGCGACCCCTCCTTGGGTTTCCTATGCAGTATCGCTATGGAAGTAGATTGCCCAACCTTCCTTCTGAGGAGTGGCTGGTGGGTTTGAATCACCAGCCTTCTGGTTAGCAGTCAAGTGCCTTAGGCACTATGCTAATAAACCACAAGTCTGGGCATTCAGTGACATGAAGTTTTATTATTAAATTTTCCTCTGACAAAAGGAATCAACACTTTTCAAAACAGGATTTTTCTTTCTGGAGCCTCTAAAAATTGTGTCCTTAAAAAAGATATTTGATAATTAACATCTCTTAAATATAAACAAATAAAGTAAGCACCTATACTTTATCATTACTTCAGAAAGATTTGTCAAATCTGCTTCTTCCTTAAATATAAAGAGTTCATTATTTAATTTATGTCCTCAGAGATAGGATAACATCTGCACTCTAATATTTCTAAAGGTTTCTCTATACAAAGCCATTTCTAGACAAAAATATCTTTGCAGCGATAAATCAATATATCATGGAAACTTGACTTCAACACACCTCATTTTATCTGTGTACCTGAACATTCATGTACAAGTGACATAACTCTGACCAAATAAAAAATAATGTATAAATGAAACTTGAATGGGAGTATTTATTGTGATCATAATAAAAGTATGCCTGTCATGATGAGGTCACTGCAATACGGGATAGTATAGTGAATGTATTTTAGTATTAACAAAGGTCATATTTTCATCTATTATGTCTCTATGATAGGATAGAAAGATTGAAGTATAAAAATATATACATTGATATATCAACTCTTCGTTCACCAAACATAAGTACACATTTTTTTATATATGTATACCAAATGTACCTTCTGTGTATTTGGATCAGGTACTGAGGAGATTCCATTGTTGTTATGTGCCATTGAGTCATCTCTGACTCATTGCAAACTTATGTACAACAGAACAAAATGCTGCCTAGTCCTGTGCCAGCCTCATGATCCCTACTATACCTGAGCCCATTGCTGTAGCCACTGTGTAGATCCATCTTGTTGAGGGCCTTCTACTCTTTCATTGACCCTCCAATTTACCAAGCATGACATCCTTCTCCAGAGAATGGCCCCTTTTGACAACAAGACCGAAATAAGAGATTCTAATGATGATATAATATATGGTAAGCATTATTAAGTAATTTAACTTAAAAGGGAACAAATAACTATTCTCACAATAATATATTAAAAATTTTAGTGAAGCTATTTTAAATAAAGATAAAAATTAAATTCTTTGGAAGTAGAAAGGAGAGGTTAATTTGAATTGGAGACAACATCATGGACATAAATGTGCACAATTTACTATACCAAGAATAAAAATAATTGTTATAACAATAATAAAAATCAACTAGGTGCTCTTGAGTCAATTCTGATTGATGTCAAACTCATGTGTGTCAGAGTAGAACTGTGCTCCATAGGTTTTTCAATGGCTAATTTTTCATAAATAAATCATCAGATCTTTCTTCTGAGGTGTTTCATGCTATACTTGAACCACTAATCTTCCAGTTAAAAACCACACAAGTTAACCTTTTTCAGTACCAAAAGACTCCATAATGGTAATCCAAATCAAATCCATTGGTACTGAGTGAATTTCAACACAGTAAGGATAGAATAGGACTCCTCATCAGGTTTCCAACTCTGTAAATCCTTATGAAAGTGGATGGCCATGTCTTTCTACTCTGAAGTGGCTGTTAGTTTCAAACTGCTGAGCATTCAGTTGGCAACTGATCACTTTAACCACTGTGCCACAGGGCTCTTTCATAATAATAATAGATACTGTTGAGCACATGTTAATTTTTAAGAATTGTGTAAATATTATCATTTTTGTTTCTGGAAAAGAATTCTGTGAATTAAATATTACTTTCCAAATGTTACAGATGAGAAGACTGGTCTTAAAGACTGAAGACTCAGCTAAAGTCAAAATTATCTCACATCTAACAAGGGAAGAGACAATTTGAATCCAAGTATATATATTCCCGAAGCCTATGTTCTTATTTATTGGCTACTTTTGAGAAGAGACAATGAGAGCAAAAGCACTCAGTTAAGTAGATGGTGGAGTTGTTATTTGTGACATTTGCGTAGCGCCTTCTAACTTAGAGAACTCGTCTTCCAGCGCAGTATCGGGCAATATTCTGCTGTGCTCCACAGCATGCCCTTCATGATATGGCTCAGGATCATTACTATCATGTTTTCCCTCATCTATGATACAGCCACACTAGCCTTCTTTCTTTGAAAAAGCTAAACATGTTCATAACTTTGGTTTTTAATATTAACTTTTCTCTTTCCCTTCTTTGAAATCTAAACTGCTTCCTTGTTATCATTTAATATCACCTCTTCAAGGAACCTTTTGTTTAGAATTGCTCAACCTAAATAAAGTTTTCCTTCTCATAACCACATTGATCTTGTCCTTCTTGCTATGGTATCACTCTGTCTTCGTTTTCCACAGTATTCATTGCTATCTGAAATTACCATGCTATGGTAATTTTTTTTTGTTTTGTTTTGTTTTTAATTATTGTCTGTCCTTCCCAAGTAGAATGCAAGTTCTGTTAACACAGGAATCTTGTCTTGTCTATTTGTCTCATATACTTGTCATTGCATCTCACAACACAAAATAGATGTTCAATAATTATTTGATATAAATAAATTAATGAAATACTACCAGTCTAGTATTCTGATTCATCTTTTCAGAATCCAAGTCTCTTCATGAGCCCTAATGTTGTTATTGTTGTTGTGTGCTGTTGAGTTGCTTCTGACTCATCATGATCCCACACGACCGACTACAAATGCCTCATAGGGTTTTCTTGGCTGTAATCTTTATGGAAGCAGATCATCAGGTCTTTCTCCCATGGAGCCAGGAGGGTTTGAACATTTAACCTTTTGGTTGGGAGTCGAATACTTAACCATTGCATCACCAGGGGTCCACTGGGCCATAATAACAGCCTCTCCCCTCAAAAAAAAAAAAAAAAATTGATGCCATGCTGTTTGTAACTCATAGTGATCCCATGTGTTACAAAGTAGAACTGAGCTCCATAATAGGCTGTTTTCATTCCTCTCCTTCATTCAACTAGATTGCAATTGCATTCAGGACAGCAATAATTCCTTTGTATTCTCTAAGATACTCGGCATACTTTTTCTGCACAGTCCTTGGTATAAATCTAAGCAAATAGACACCAGAGCGAGAGGGTAAGTAATCTACTATATGACACAGAGAGTCACTTTAAATCTTGACTTTTAGTCACTAATCTATAAGTATTCCTTCATAGGTTGCTGAAATGTCTGTAAAATGCAGACATGACAGAAAGCTGTCTAGGATGTTTTGTAAATGTATTACAGCTATGAATACAAATGTATAGACATGATATAAAATAGATTTTCAAACGTTAGTTATTTTCTCACGAAAGAGCTAAGAAGAATTTTTTTCTCAGCTGTTATAATAGTCAAGATGGTAAAATAGTCTCAATGTTCTCCTCACTTTCAGTACTAAATGAATAAATTTGAAATCAATAGGTTTGGTAATCTAATACTCTATCTGTCCACTACGCATCTGTCTTTCTGTGATCTGCATGTCTGTCTTTATACCTATGTTAAGTAATGAATGCATAATTTCAGCATTATTGAAAAAATATACACCTGTCTTCATGAAATCAATTTTTGATGTTAAAAACTCCTAAACATAGAATGTGAATTCCAGACCACTTAACTGTACTCATGAGAAAACTGTACCTAGACCAAGAGGATGTTGTTCAAACCAAACAAGGCAATACTGCATGGTTTAAAATAAGGAAGGGCATATATCAAGATTGTATCTTTTTACCATACTTAATCAGTCTTTCAGAAGAAAGTTTGGGCAATCTACTTTCGTAGTGATACTGCCTCAGAAACCCAAGAAAGGGTCACTGTGAGTTAGATTTGACTCCATGGCAGTGAGTTTGATTTTTGGTTAATCAGTCTATGGGCTGAGAAAATAATACAAGAAGTTGGATTATATGACGAAGGATGCAGTACCAGGATTGGAGAAAGATTCATCAACAATCTATCATATGCAGATGACACAATTTTGCTTGATGGAACTGAAGATGACTTGAAACACTTACTGATGAAGATCAAGGGCTACAGTCTTCAGTATGGATTGTTATTGTTGTTGTTGTAGTTATTTGCCGTCGAGTCAGCCCCGACTCATAGCGACCCCTCCTTGGGTTTCTGAGGCAGTATCACTACGGAAGTAGGATTGCCCAACCTTCCTTCCGAGGAGTGGCTGGTGGGTTTGAACTGCCAGCCTTCTGGTTAGCAGTATGGATTACCTCAACATAAACAAAACAAAGATCCTCACAATGAATCCATAAACAGTATCATGACAAATGGAGAAAAGATTGAAATTGTCAAGGATTTCATTTTACTTGTATCCACAATCGATGTCCATGGAAGCAGCAGTCAAGAGATTAGAAGAGGTACCGCAAATCTGCTGCAAAAGACCTCTTTAACCATAGATCCATGGTCAGCTGATCTTTGACAAAGGGCCGAAATCCATTAAATGGGGAAGAGATTATCTGTTTAAAAATTGGTCTTGGCAAAACTGGATATTCATTGGCAGAAAAATGAAAGAAGATCTGTACCTCACACAATACACAAAAACTAACTCCAGATGGATCAAAGACTTAAATGTGAAATCTAAAATAATAAAGTTCCTCAAGGAAAAGCTAGGAACAAATTTAGGAGCCTTAATATATGGCATAAATAGACTATCAATCATGACCCAAAATGCACAGACAGCAGAAGATCAACCAGATGATTGGGACCTTCTAAAAATTCAATTTTTATGTGCTTCCAAAGACTTCCCCAAAAGAGTCAAAAGAGAACCTACAGATTGGGAAAAAATATTGGGCAATGACATATCAGACAAGGGACTTATCTCTAGAAATTATTGAAAACTCCAATACCTCAATAACAAAAAGACAAACAATCCAATTAAAAAATGGAGAGAAGACATTAATAGACACTTCATCAAAGAGGATATTCAGGCAGCCAACAAACATATGAAGAAATGCTCATGACCATCAGCCATTAGAAAGATGCAAATCAAAACAACAATGAGATACCATCTTGTCCCAGCACTAGCAGCAAAGTTCAACAAAATACCAAATCCTGGCAAGGATACAAACAGATTGGAACTCTCATACACTGCTGGTGGGACTGTCAAACGGTACAACCACTGTGGAAAGCAGTATGGTGATTCATATAAAAGTTGGAATTAGAAATGCCATTTGACCCAGCCATTATATTACTAGGCATATATTCTAAGTGAGAGCCAGGACAAGAACAGATATATGCACAGCAATGTTCATTGCAGCACTGTTTACAATAGCAGAAAATGGAAACAACCTAGGTGTCCATCAACAGAATGGATAACCAAACTATGGTTTGGTTACACACAATGGACTACTATGCAACCCTAAAGAATAATGTAGAGTGAACACAAATCAACTTGGAGGACATTATGCTGAGTCAAATATGATAATCAGAGAAGGATAGATATTGTATTAGTCCATTATTGTAAAAAGTCAATTAAAGGTTTACCTATGGAAGGAAATTGTCTGTTGGTTACCAGGAGTGGGAGGGGAAGAGAGGGAACACTGATAGATAGGTAAGACAAGTATTGATTTGGGTGAAGAGAAGGGTAGTTTATCAAATGTGAGTGATCAACATGGTGGCCCTGAGGAAGAGGAAGACATAGAGAGGTGCATGGGAGATACAGACAACAAACATGAACCCTTTTGCACATACAGTACTGCATTGTCAGTAAAGGCAAACATTGATATGCAGGTGGATAGATGGGTGCACAGACTAAACTAGTAGGTATGTGTATGCAAGGGGGAGTGTGCCCATGACAATGTATAAGGTTGGCAGACAATGTTTCTACAAGTGTATGGGTATGTTCTGTAAGAATCCCCAGGTATATAGTAGAGCTGACAAGGGACAAGGTTGTAGTCACTTCTTGGCCACAGCCAGCTACCCAGAGGGAGCAAGCAGTTGGACCAGTGAGCTCAGGACTATAGTATCAGGGGAAATCAAGCTCAATTGGCATAACATACAAAAATATTGTTCCACATCCTACTTTGGCAAATAGTGACTGGGATTTTAAAGCTTGCAAGTGGCCATCCAGATGCACCAATGGGTCTCTCCTTGTCCAGAGCAAAGAATAATGAAGAAAAACAAAGATTCATGGAAACAATTAGCTCAAGAGACTGTTACACCATGTGATCCTCAGCCCACACAACTATGAGACCAGAAGAACTAGATGGTGCCTGGCTACAACTGTCAACCACTAGGAGGGGGACCCTGGTCGGAGAACCTGGATAGAGTGGGAGAACAATGTGGAACAAAACTCAAAATCATAAAAGAAAAAAAAAACCTGGCTTCCTGGTCTGATAGAGCCTGATGGAACCACTGAGATTATGGTCCCTAGCTGCCTTTCCGGTCTGGAACTGAACTCACTCCTGTGGCTTCCAACCAAACAAAAGACAGGCATATGAGCTGAAAATTTACATTAGGTAGATACACTCCTTGGAGAAATCAACCACAGGATAATAGAAATGCATTGTATGCACAGGGAGACAGCTCAAGCTCAGGAGGGCATGGGATGGAAGGACACAGGGAACAGGTAACTATGGGGAGGAAGTGAGAGGGTAGGTAAATTGCAGTTGATGACATGAGACAAAGTGTATGTGAGCTTCTGTATGGAAAGTGAATTTGCTCTGTAAACTTTCACCTAAGTCACAATAATAATAATAATAAGGCCTCTTTAAAGTGTAAAAATCAAAAGATATCACTTTGAAGACTAAGTTGCACTTAACTCAAGCCATGGTGTTTTAATAGCACCAAATGAATCTGAAGGTTGGACAGTGAATAAGGAAGACTGAAGAAGAACTGAAGCCTTTCAAGTGTAGTATTGCCAAATAATACTGAAAAGATCATGAGATTATGGACAGTCAGAAGAATGATCAAATCTGTCCTGGAAGAAGTGCAACAGGAATTCTCCTTAGATGTTAGAATGGCCAGACTTGCTTTTACATTCTTTGGTCATGTGATCAGAAGGGACCAGTCCCTGAAGAAGGATATCATGCTTGGTAAAGCACAAGGAAAACGGAGAGACCCACAACCAGGTGGACTGACACCATGGCTGCAACCACTGGCTCAAACAAGCAAGGATTGTGAGGATGGCACAGGACAGGGCAGAGTTTCATTCTGTTGTGCATATGGCACTATGACAAGTTGGAATTGATTCAACAGCACCTAACAATAACAACCAACATGGATTATTTGTAAATCATGTCAGTAATGAGTTAAAGTGCCAATGTTGTAAAACTTTCTTTGCTGTTTAGAAACTACAAAATGACTCTCAGAAATACTAAATTAATTATTGCTTATTTTTGTCTTTTCATGTCAAATCCCAGTTCATTGTTACTATTATTCCTGGTCTTTTCCACTTTGTATTATTAGGTCTTTCCTCCAGGCTGAGCAGAACTTTCAAATAATCCAACTAATATCTGCCACATCACTTTCTTTGGAGTCTTTGAGTCACAAAGATCTGAAATAAGGCCAAACAAGGGCATTTTCCAGGTATGTAACCCATGGTAAATTTATTTCTATTTCAAATCCTCATTTTCCTCATTTATATAAATGGAAATACTAATATGTATATTCAAATATGGTCAAAACTACATTAAACTGAGTCAAAACCACCAAACTGGATATATGAAAAATGTTAAATTGGCAAATGATGTACTTATATTTGTATAATTAAGTAAACAAAATCAAAACAGAAAAGAAAAAAAAAATGTAGTACCAATATGCCAAAATCTCGATGCTTATTACTTGACCATATAAACACTGGTGAAACCATCAGTTCATCAGTTTTCACTGAAAAATACACAATGTATCTGTGATTTTGGCACAATGTATCACATTGAACTTCATCTATTAGATATTCAAACTTTAGTTTATAAAATTTAGCAAAACTCTGTAAAGTTGCTTTTCTTTTCCTGAAAGTAGTTATGTTATCCTCTGTTTCTCTTCTTCAAAATCAAATATGCCTATATAAAATGAAGAATGTGTTAAAAAAAAAAAATAAGGTAGATAGAAAGTTCATTTAACTCTCATCAGGAAATATAACTGCAAATAACCTATTATAATGACAACAAAGTATACATTAAAACAAAACTAAAGAGTCTTTTTTTCTTTCCAGCTAAAATGGAGTAAACACAATCCACCATCTACAACACACTGAGTGCAAATGTAAACTGTAGAATGAATTCATGGGTACTATGCATAAAATTGTTGTTGTTCTTAAGTGCAATGGAGTTGGCTCTGATTCTCAGCCACTCTATTTACAACAGAAAGAAACACTCTCCAGTCTTACTCCATCCTCACAATTTTTCTACATTTGAGCCCAGCATTGTAGCCACTGTGTCAATCCATCTTGTTGTGTGTCTCCCTTTTTTCACTGACATCCTTCTCCAGGGAGTAGTCTCTTCTGACTACATGATCAAAGTACATGAGATGAAGTTTGTCCATTCTCACTTCTAAGGAGCATCCTGGCTATACTTCGTCCAAGACAGATTTGGTTGTTTTTCTGGCACTCCATGTTATTTTTAGTATTCTTTGCAAAAACCACAATTCAAAGACATCGATTCTTCTTCAGTCTTCATTATTCATTGCCCAACTTTTGTTGTTCAAAGAGGTTATTGAAAATACTATGATTGGAGCAGGTGTACCTTAATCTTCAAAGTGACATCTTTGCTCTTTAATACTTTAAAGAGGTCTTTTGCAGCAGATTTGCCCCGTGCAATACATCATCTGATTTTTTGACTGCAGCTGCCATGGCTGTTGATTGTGGATCCAAGTAAAATGAAATCCTTGAAAACTTCATTCTTTTCTTCGTTTATTATGGTGTTGCTTATTGGTCTAGTTGTGAGGATTTCTCTTTCCTTTATGTTGATGTGCAATTCTTACTGAAGGCTGTAGTCTAATATTTATCAATAATTGCTTCAAGTCTTCCTCACTTAGGACAAGAAAGTCTGTGTCATCTGCATATTACAGATTGTTAATGAGTCTTCTTCCTATCCTGATGACACATTCTTCTTCATATAGTCCAGTTTCTCAGATTATTTTCTCAGCATACAGATTGCATAAGTATGGTGAAAGGATAAAATCATGACTCATACTTCTCCTGATTTGAAACCATGCAGTACCCCTTGTTCTATTCAAATGACTGCCTCATTGTCTATTCCTTCCTTTTTTTTTTTTTTTTTTTTCCACCCCTGGATGATATTATGATCCCTAAAAGAATAGATGTGCTGAATTCTAATCTCAGTACCTGTGAATGTGACCTTGTTTGGAAATAAGGTAGAATTTAATTCTATTTAAGATAGAATAGGTGTTCCCTAGGTGGTGCAAATGGTTAGGCACTAGAATACTAGTCAAAAGTTAGCTATTCACAGGTTTGGAAGATAATATTCCTATATACATATTCTTTTTTTGTGCTATAAAAATGTCCATCTATGCTACAGAGCTAACAGGAGAAAAAGTTAGGATAAGTTCTTAGCCACAACCAAGTACCTTGAGGGAGTCAGTCGCTGGGCCTGTGGGCTCAATTGGCACAATATAGTCCACAAAAATAGTTTTTTACATCCTACTCTGTTGAAGGTAGTTCAAATCCACCAGCCACTCCTTGGAAGGAAGGTTGGCCAATCTACTTCTGCAGTGATACTGACTCAGAAACCAAGGAGGGGTCACTATGAGTCAGATTTGACTCGATGGCAGTGAGTTGAGTTTAGTCTGTTGAGTAACAATTGGGGTCTTAAAAGCTTGTGAGTGACCATCTAAGATGCAACTATTGGCCTTTCCTTATCTAGAGCAAAGAAGAGTGAAAAAATCAAAGATAAAGGAAAATAATTAGTCCAAGGAAATAATAGAGTATGGGAATCTCAGCTTACATGAACCTGAGACCAGAAGAACTAGATGGTGCCCCACTACCAATGCTAAAAAGTGTCAAAATTGGAGATCTTGGATAGAGTAGGATAAAACATGCAGAACAAAACTCAAATATATATTTATATATACATATATACATATATACATATATACATATATATATATATATACATATATATATAAAGATCAGAGTTACTGATTGGAAAGAGCCTGACTGAGACTATCACCCTGAATCACTATAGTTAGGTCCTGGAATTGGACTCCCTCCCATGGTTTAACTATTAACCAAACAATAAACAGGCCTACAAGCTGAACACTACACCAGGGAGATGCACTTCTTAGAAGATTCAACCATGAGAGATCAGAAAGGTTATATTTTATTGGAGAAAGCTAGGGAGGCAGGATTGCCTAGGTAAGAAGGACACCGGGAAAGGGTAACCACGAGAAGAAGGTAGGAAGAGAGCTGTTATATTGTGGGGATTGTAATAATGATCATGAAACAAAGTGTGTGGGAATATAAAATGAATCTGTCTTGCAAAACTGCACCCATATCACAACAAAAACTTAAAAAAAAAAAAACAGTTTGCTGTTTGAACCCACCCACAGATGCTTCAGAAGACAGACTTGGTGATCTACTTCTGAAAGATTACAGCCTTCCAAACCTTATGGAGCACAGTTCTAATCTGCACACATGGGGTTGCTATGAGTCAGAATCAACTCAAAGGTAAATAACAACAAAGATTGAGTAATATTTGTCTTAATTCCAATTCAGTGGTGCCTTATAGAATAAGAGAATAGACATAGATATAGACAGAAGAAGAATGGTCGTATGATCCCAGAGGGTGATAGAGCTACACATGAAAGAATACACAAGATTACTGGCAATCACCAGACCCTAGCAGACAGACGGGGAAACTTTCTCTGAGTCCTCAGAAAGAATCAACATGACTGATACTCTGATTTCAACTTCTAGCCTCCAGAACTGTGTCCATGTGTCTAGTCCTTCAAAAATTATTGCTAATTTATTAATTAATCAGAATAAAAATTCCCTTTTTTTAATGACACTTGATATGGATAATGTAAATAACAAACATTTTTTTTTATATTAAGAGGCATTTTTAGCCAGTATTATAATAGTAAAAGCCTAGATATTAAAACAAAACAAAACCATTTTGCTCCATTGCCACATATTTTCAAATAGAAGAATTTTTCAGAAGTTAGGAAACAAATGATGGCTTTCAGGCTAGTTATCACTGCAACAGTTAAATACTTTGGGTTTTCACAGATTTTGTTGTTGGAAAAATCAACAGCCCTAGCAAGGGATGACAGAAACTCAGGGATATCAAGCATCCCTAATGACTCTATTCCAACTTAGCACAGTTTTGTAGTGATTTCTTTTCAAGGATTCCAAAGCTCAGGTTTTGATCTTGAGGGGAAAATTCAGGCATGCGTGTGTAGGAAGCCACTCTATTTGCACAGCCCTAATGAACACAACACTCCCAGTCTGACCAGAGATCACCCAGCAGGAGAGTTTCTCTTACATAAAATGACTGTAAACCCAAATGTCTAGGTTTGGTTTCACTTGTTTTCTTTACAAATTTCTTGAGGGCTTAAAATAATTACAGGGCTAACCAACTATGCTTTGTCGGGAAGGTACACAGGTGAGATTCCTCATGGGAAAGTCACTGTTAACCACATCTTCCCTTTCAGTCTCTAGATCTTGTACCTCACTGGGACAAAGCTGAAAATCTTCAACCTCTGAAAGTAATATGCTCTTACTGAAATGAAATTGCTCTTATTTGATTGGAAAAAAGTTGTGTTGCTCGTGCAGGTATAACAGGGCTATGCTAAGTCCAAGTATAACCTCTGTGGCAGTGATTCTCAAACAGGAGTGACTTTACCCCATTGAGAACATTTGGCAATATCTAGAGACATTTTTAGTTGCCATAATTGTGGGGTGGGGTGCTATATCATTTAGTAGGGAGAGATTAACTTTGTTGCTAAACATCCTATGATACACAGAAAAGGTCTCCCTCTTCCTAACAACATAGAGTTATCTGGTCTCAAAATGTCAGCATGGCCAATGTTGTAAAAGCGTGCTCTATGGGATCATAGATCTTCACAAGTATTGGATATATTTTTCCAACTTCTACATCTTACAATAATAAGATATGTGGACCACATACTTCAGATGAGAGATCTTTATAGATGCTAAGAGCAGGCATTTGTTTTGCAATATCATTCAAGTCATAAAATCTTTAGATGTATTTATATTGCTTTCTTAATCATCTGAGCAGACTTAAAAGCAATCTTTTATATTCTGGTTGGGCTTTCTAAGCCAAAGGGTCGTTGTTAATCAACTTGAGTTTAAGATATATCTGCCCTCTTCCAGGCTCAGAGCTCAAATGCTTAAAATGAAATGCATGTCTCATGGCTACTTGTGATACAACTGCTTGAAATTTTCGTGTATCAAGTGGTTCTTTTGTAATGCTATTATAGTTTTCTGCTTCATTCTCTTCTTAGGTATATCTGGAGAAAACACATGGTATTATATTCAATTTACTCCCAAATAATCATTGTTAAAAGGAAAGAAAATCAATATTTGGAATATGTAAAGACATAAAATTTATCATTGGGTTGAAATTCTCTTAATTAATTCAATCAAATTATAGAGTCAGATTGTCACTTGAAACAGAATGAACCCTAAAGTATGTTGTTTTATCAAGTATTTACAGGACTTATGAACTTATCTGATGGTTTTTACTCATTTAAGTGCAACTCAACTTGCTTTGAACCTATGAAATTGTTTCAATATGACTCTATATTAGAAACAGGTAGTCCACTGATATCTTTAATATGAGGATAGATAGGTATTTAAGTAAATACCAATTTCCCAAATCATAATTAAATGCAGTGAGAGGAAAAATGAGTATGATGTGTAACCAATGGGAAATGCCAATAAAGCACCAGTTTCAGAGAGGTTCTTCTGTTCCAGCCCACAAACAACTAATCAATACAAAGTCTATTCAAGCTTAGAAAAATGTAGCCTTAAATAATTGTCCAGTTAATTTAATAAATGCAGGCAGCTGACCTAGATAAATCAGGTTGTGAAGTCCTCTTTTACCTCATTAAAATCTCTGTCCTGAATTATCCAAATAATTATTCCAATTTTCCACATCACTTTGCCCATATTGATATAGTGTCTTTCAATTTTTCATATAAATGTATTTCTCTGTCCTGTCCCAAACTCAGCAAGGCATATATCCTTTATCATGCAAATCTAGAATTTTCCTTTTTTATTTATATCTTTTCAAAATGCTATCATTTCTGTTTGTATAACCTTTAAATGACTATAGGTAATTTGGCCATGATGATGTCAAGAGACCTATGGAGGCATTACACAATTCTAGATAGACAGCATCGCTTCTGCATTCTGCTTGATTTTTTTCTTCATTTATATATGAGTTATTTGAATTTATTTATGTCTTTCCTTTTCCTTCTCTCCTGGTATATTTCGGTTCAGTCAGTAAAACTAGTTCACTTGCTTACCTGGTTCATACCTAGTTAAATAGCAGTGTGTTTTCAAGATGCTTCAAGCTTCTACTTCACAATATATTAACTAATATGACTCAATTGGTCTATGCCAAACCCAGATGTACTTTTCCAGGACTAATTAAAAGTGAGAGAACATTTTGTGGAAAACCTATATTATTATAATTGTAGTAGTTATTTTATATTACTATTACACAAAGACCAATGGGGGTTGGAGATATGAGTTGTATGAAGGACAAAACAAAAACATTGCTTAATTAAGTGTTTACAATATATAGAAATTATAATTAATTATTCCACAAAAAGGTATTGAAATTACTTTACGTAGTGAAAAATAGAACTGAGAAACTATAGATTCCTAAAATCATATTTGCTTGGCATCACTCACCATTTAACTAGGGATTCTAAATCTTGCATAATGCGAGTCTCTATGACGCATTGCTTCTATTTTCAATAATGTTGTACATTTGTGTAATTTTTTCTTAATTTTACATTTTTGGATCCTCTGCTGTTATGATTAGTTATAATTAATAATATTTATATAAGTTAAATATTATTATTATATACCAAGCTTTCTAAAATTTAGTGGCTTAAAAAAAAGAACCATTTACAAAGGTAAAAGTAAGGAAGGCTTTTTTTGCAAATCTGGAAATGCTTGTCTTATTCATACATTTTAGATTTGCTTTAATTTTGGCTAAAGGCTGGTTGGTGTTTGATGGCCTCCTTTATAGGTCCAGATGTTAATTGTCTGTCAGTTGTAGGAATGGGGATAACTAGACCAAGTGATACACACGTGCCGCAGATTTGCTGAGCTTGTTCACATGGTAGTCTTCAGGTTTCAAGAGAGAGTAAAAGCAAGCAATTTAGAATTCACACACTGATTTCTGCTGCATTACAAAAATAACCCAGACTCAAAGGGCAGAGAAATAGGTGAGGCTGGTGGCAAAGATAAAGATGTGGCAGTCTGGTTCCTTAAAGATTTACAGTCTCAGAAACCCTACGGAGCAGTTCTACTCTGTCTTTTAGAGTTACTATGAGTCAGAATTGAATCCATGGCAGTTGGCTTGGTTTTGGTTTATAGGGTTGATGTAAGTCAGAAATGACTCAAGGACAACAGGTTTTGTTTTTGGTTTGCAATCTTGACAGAGGCAAGGAAGCTATATTTCTCCTGCAAAACAGCTGATGGATTCAAACTGCAAACATTTTGGTTACCAACCAAGTGCTTAACCACTACATCACCAGGACTTCTGGAAAACCAAGACAGAAGACCTTTAGAGAAGCAGCTATAGGACTTTCAGGTGATTTATTAATAGTAAACTGGAAACTGAAAGATGGGGGAGTATTAAATGTTGAATGATTATATGCTGAAAATATATATTAAAGTAGAAATGCATCACAGATAAAACATATATTTTATGTCAAGATTGTGAGTAAGATAAAACTGTATTCTGTCAAAAACTGATGGAATTTACCATGAACAGAACAATCTTGCTTAGGTTACTTGAGATATTTAAATCAAAAAGATACACAGATAAAAAGTCAAAGATATAAATAAATAGAAAAACAAGTACTTAAAGTGCAGGTAAATCTAAATAAATGCTTACTGTGTGCAAAATAATGTTTTATGGTTTAAAACGAGAATTAAAATACTTAAGGAAAACAAAATATAAATCAACAAAAGCTATTTGGTTTCATAGTAAATTGTTCAGGAAGAATATTTGTAACATTAAATCTTGTAAAAGTTTGCATTGAAGTTACTTGGATTATCACTACAAATAACAAAAAGTGTATATGCTTTTCAGTATAGAATAATTATAAAAGTAAATGAAAAAATAACAATTTCATATTAATGCAAGAAAGAATAAAGTAACATAAATATGACAAGAGAAGTAGAAAGCAAAAAATAAGATGATAGAAATAATGTCAATACATTAATAATGACAACAAATGTAAATAAATTTAGTACTTGAAGGACCAAACTGGCTGCTCTAAACTTGGCTAAGACACCTTGAAACCTCAAAGATGAATTCCACTTGCAGACCTCACACCCTCCCTGGCTTGGTGAAACCTCAAAGATAAATTACCTGCCTACAGACTCCACACTCTCCCCAGCCTTGTCAGAAAAACAGCCCCACTTCCTGGAAATTGCAACTTTTGCAAACCCTTCATCAGAGGTCCCTATACAAGGGGGACAACACTTCTTCAAAGGGCAGCTCTACTCTGCAACTGGCATTGTTCACATTGCTCCTAGAGCCTTACCTCACCAGTTTTTTTTTTCAATAAAGCCTGCTCTGATCTGTCGAGGTCATGGCTATTTTTATTCTTCTTCCTTTCACTTTAATTTCTCCATTTCCACACTTTCCTAACAGTACTGAAGTTCATAAACAACTGCTTGATAACATACCGTGGGTAGCGTAGTGGACCTGGAACAATAAATGACACGTACACGCAACTGAACTCAATTGCATCTATTGGTTATAGGCAAGCCTAACCCAAGCCCAGTGTTTCTTTGCTATTCATAAGGTTTTCCCTGGCCAATTCTTTCAGAAGTGGAAGGCCTCTTCCTTCTTCCTAGTCTGTCTCAGTCTATAA
>NW_006921746.1:3025695-3028218 GCF_000298275.1 Orycteropus afer afer | reverse complement strand
CTGTGCATGGGGTCGCTATGAGTCGGAAATGACTCGACGGCACTTAACAACAACAACAACAACAACCCAAGCCCAGTCTACGTCAGCATAGCTGATACAAATAATAGACTTCCTCAGCAAATAGATGAGTTAGAAATAAATAATGTTAAATGCTGACTTTTCATTAAACTAGTGTTTCCACAAAAACCAAACTCACTGCCGTCGAGTTGGATTCAACCTCATAGCGACCCCTCCTTGGGTTTCCAAGGCAGTATCACTACAGAAGTAGTTGCCTAACCTTCCTTTCAAAGAGTGGCTGGTGGGTTTGAACTGCCAGCCTTCTGGTTAGCAGTCAAAATGCCTTAGGCACTACAGTTGTGTTAAAATGAAAAAAAAAGCCCACTGCCATAGAGGCAAATCCAACTCATTGTGACCCTCTAAGATAGAGTAGAACTATCCCTGAGGATTTCTAAGGCTATGAATGTTTACAGAAGCGGACAGCCTCATCTTTCTCATGTGGATAAAGAACTGGTGGGTTTGAACCATTGACCTTTGGTTAGCAGTCAAATACTTTAATCATTGTACCACCAGAGCAAAGTTAACATATGATGCTCTGTAAAAGACACAACTAAATACAAGGATACAAAAAAGATAAAATTAAAAATATGAAAAAAGTATATCAGTATAATATTTGCATATCAAATATGAGGTATTATCAGACAAAATAGAAAATACTATTTTTGAATAATAATATTTTGGTTAGGAATATGAATGTGTCTATTGTTGTTGTTGTTGTTATGTGCCGTCGAGTCGGCCCTGACTCATAGCGACCCCTCCTTGGGTTTCCGAGGCAGTATCACTATGGAAGTAGGATTGCCCAACCTTCCTTCCGAGGAGTGGCTGGTGGGTTTGAACCGCCAGCTGTCTGGTTAGCAGGCAAGTGTCTTAGCCACTATGCTACCAGAGCTTCCTCAGCTTTGGAGTAGTGATTACAAAATGCTTTCCATTTTTTCCCCTTTTGAGGTATAAGCTCAACTGCTCGGTCCCTCTGGGTAGCTGGCTGTGACCTGCTGCAGTGGGAGCTCTGGTAGCATAGTGCCTAAGGCACTTGACTGCTAACCAAAAGGCTGGCAGTTCAAACCCACCAGCCACTCCTCAAAAGGAAGATAGGGCAATCTATTTCCATAGTGATACTGCCTCGGAAACCCAAGGAGGGGTCGCTGTGAGTCGGGTCCGACTAGATGGCACATAACAACAACAACAACAGCCTGCTGCACTTAAAGTTTCTCTATCTTTCCTTTTTAAGTTTCATGTGTAGGGTCAATTAATTTGTCTTTTTAGTTCAAAGCTCTTAATATCAAGAAGCATCATATTACAAGAGCCACATCAAGACCTTAGGTAGAGCATAATGATCCTGTACTTCAAGTATAATGTCAGAACTGGAAGAAAATTTTATGAGTCTTGAAGTGAGATGCAAAATTGGAGTCAGGAGTCTCTGTGGAATATTATTATTATTTATTATTATTATTTTTTTAATTCTGATTTGGATGAAAACTTACAGAGCAAATTCACTTTCCATACAGCAGTTCACATACACTTTGTCTCATGACATTGATCACAATTTAGCATAATACAACATCTCCCCTCCCACTTCCTCCCGATAGTTACCTCTTCTCTGCGTCCATCCCTCCATGCACTCCTGTCCCCTGAGCTGTCTCCCTGTGCATAAACAGTTCTTTCTTCCATGATTATTCTCTCCAAGGAATGTATCTACCACAGGTAAATGCTCAACTCATATGCCTGTCTTTTTGTTTGGCTGGAAGCCACAGATGTGGATTCAATTCCAGACCTGAAGGTCAGTCAGGGGCCATACTCTCAGTGGTTCCGCCAGGCTTTATCAGACCAGCAAACCTCGTTCCCCCTCTTTTTTTCCCCCAAATGATTTTGACTTTTGTTCCACATTGTTCTCCCTCTCTATCTAGAATCTCCTACATAGATCCCCTTCCAAGCGGTTGACAGTGATAGCCGGGCACCATCTAGTTCTGGTCTCATAGTCGTATAGGCTGCAGAACGGATGGTATACCCATCACTAGGACTAATTTTTTCCATGAATTTTTGGTTTTCTTCATTCTTCTTTGCTCTGGATGAGGAGAGACCATTGTTGCATCTAGATAGCAGCTTGCAAGCTTTTAAGATCCCAGTCGCTGCTTGCCAAAGTAAGAGGTGGAACAATGTTTTGTGTAGTATGTTTCAATTGAGCTTGATGTCCCCTGTGACTATGGTCCCAAGCCCACCAGTTCAACTGCTCGGTCCCTCTGGGTAGCTGGCTGTGACCAAGCAGTGACTACAACCTTGACCTTTGTCAGCTCTACTACACACCTGGGAATTCAGATCATACACATAAATTTATAGGACGATTGTCTGCCAACCCTATACATGTTCTTGGGTACACTCCCTGCTTCATAGACATACCTACTAGTTCAGCCTGTCTACCCATCTATCCACCTATATATTCATGTTTGCCTTTACTGACAATGCAGTACT
>NW_006921746.1:2999487-3025490 GCF_000298275.1 Orycteropus afer afer | reverse complement strand
TAATACAATATTTGTCCTTTTGTGATTGACTTATTTCACTCAGCATAATGTCCTCCAAGTTCATCCATGTTATGTGGTGTGTTGTAGATTCTACATAATTCTTTAGAATTGCATAGTATTCCATTGTGTGTATGTACCATAGTTTGGTTATCCATTCCTCAGTTGATGGACACTTAAGTTGTTTCTATCATTTGGCTATTGTAGATAGTGCTGTGATGAACATGTGTATGCATATGTCTGTTTTTGTCCTGGCTCTCACTTCTTTAGGATATATACTTAGTAATGGAATGGCTGAGTCAAATGGTATTTCTAATTCCAACTTTTGAAGGAATCACCATACTGCTTTCCACAATGGTTGTACCATTTTACAGTTCTACCAGCAGTGTATGAGAGTTCCAGTTTCTTCACATCCTTGCCAGCATTTGTTATTTTCTGTCTTGTTGAACTTTGCTACTAGTGCTGAAGCAAGATGGTATCCCATTGTTGTTTTGATTTGCATCTCGCTAATAGCTAATGATCGTGAGCATTTCTTCATATGTTTGTTGGCCACTTGAGTATCCTCCTTGTGGAAGTGTCTATTCATGTCTTCTGCCCATTTTTTAATTGGATTTTTTGTCTTTTTCTTATTGAGGTGTTGGAGTTTTCTATAAATTCTAGAGACAAGTCTCTTGTCAGATATGTCATTACCAAATATTTTTTTCCCAATCTGTAGGTGCTCTTTTGACTTTTTTAGAGAAGTCTTTGGAAGCACATAAAAACTTAATTTTTAGAAGGTCCCAATTATCTGGATTCTCTTCTGCTGTTTGTGCATTTTGAGTTATGCTTGATAGTCTATTTATGCCATATATTAGAGCCCCTAGTTTTTCCTTGAGGAACCCTATAGTTTTAGGTTTCACATTTAAGTCTTTGATCCATCTGAAGTTTGTTTTTGTGTATGGTGTGAGGTACAGATCTTGTTTCATTTTTCTGCAAATGGATCTCCAGTTTTGCCAGCACCATTCATTAAACAAACATTCTCTTCCCCATTTAATGGATTTTGGCCCTTTGTCAAAGATCAGCTGACCATAGGTTCTGTGGAATATTATTTACAAAAATGTCATAATTTATCTCTTTTCTATTACTATACTCCATTTACCATGCAATATATTATTGCAAATTATATGTCAAACCATAAAAATCCACTACTGTTGTGTTGATTCCAACTCGTAGTAACCCTATAGAACAGAGTAGAAGTAAAAGATTTCCAAGGATGTAAAAATTTATGGCAGCTGACTGCTGCATATTTCTCCTGTGGAGTGGCTGATGGGTTTGAACTACCAACCTTTCAGTTGGCAGTCAAGCACTTAAACAGCTCGGCAACCAGGTCCCCTTCCTTGGAAACACTATGGGACCTTTCTACTTTCTCCTATAGGGTTGTCAGAATAAGCCCAGTGGCAACAAGATTATCTTTGTTCTCTGGTAGCTTTTCAAATTTTCTCTTTGTAATTGGTGCTTTCCAGTTTAACTATTATGTGAACTATTTTTCCCAGGATATTAGAAATTATGTATTGATGTCTTTTAATGTTTCAAGAAAATTATTAATTATTATCTTTTGAAATCACCACTTGTCTGTCAGTTTGTCAGACTGTGTTGGTTTGTGTGTTACTATGAGGCTTCATGCTATACCACAGGTATGTCAAATACCAGAATGGTCATCTATGAAAGACAGATTTCAGTTGAGCTTCCAGACTAAGATGAGGTGGGGAGAAGGAACCTGCAATTATCTGAAAAAGATAGCTAATGAAAACCTTACAGATAATGATGAAACTTTGTCCTGTATACTGCCAGAAGATGAGCCACCCAGGTTGGAAGGCACTCAAAAAATGACCTAGAAAGAAGGACATCCTCAAAGTAGAGTTGGTCTCCATGAAGTGAATGGAGTAAAGCTTTTGAGAGCTTCATTATTTGTTGTGGCAGTTTAAAAGGAAGAAACATCTGCAAACACCCACTAACAATTGGAATATGGAATTTAAAAATTATACATCAAGGAAAAGTGAAAGTAGTCATAAATGAAATGGAATGCTTGAAGAATGATATTCTAAGCATTAATGAGCTAAAATTGGTTGGTACTGGCCATTTTGAATTGCCTTCATCTACTATGGCATGAATGACAAATTGAAGAGAAGTTATGTTGCATTCATTTTGAAAAAGAACATTTAAAGATCTATCCTCAAATACAATGTTGTCAGTGAGGTGGTGTAGTGCCTAAAGCATTTGACTGCTAACCAGAAGCCTGGTGGTTCAAACCCAGCAGCCACTCCTCAATAGGAAGGTTGGGCAATCTACTTCCATAGTGATACTGTCTTGCAAACCCAAGGAGGGGTCGCTATGATTTGGATCCAATTCAATGGCAGTGAGTTTGGAGTTTGGTACAAAGAAGACCAGTGCATATGACTGTTACTCAAATTTATACACCAGTCACTAAAGCTAAAGTTGAAGAAATTAAGGAATTTTAACTAATTCTGTCTGAAATTGATCAAACATGCAATGAACTGCATTGATAATTACGTGTGAATGAAATGTAAAAGTTAAAACAAAGAAGAAGCATAGGTAGCTGGAAAACATAGGCTTGGTAATAGAAACAATGCAGGGTAATGGAAACAATGCAGGGGGTCCCATGACATAATTTTGCAACATCAATGATATATGCATTGCAAATACCTTGTATACCATGCCAAATGGAAAACACAAGAGTTAAATTGACTACATCTGTAGAAAAAGACAATGGAAAACTTCCATACCATCAGCCAGTACAAGAGCAAGTGTGGATTGCATAATAGATCATCACTTGCTCATATGCAAGTTCAAATTGAAGCTGATAAATTTAAAACAACCAAAAACACCTAAGTACAACTGTGAGTATATCATATGAATTTAGAGATCATCTCAAAAATAGAATAACCACCCTTCTGGTTAGCAATTAGGCTGTGCCACCAGAGAGACTTTAGATCTGATTTAGTGAATGCTAATCACTGAAGATCAGATGAGTTGTGGGATGACATCAATGACACTATGCATGAAGAAAACAAAGGGTCATTAACAAGATAAAAAAAGATGAAAAGAGAAGTCAGAAGAGACTCTGAAATGTTCTCTTTAATGGGGAATAGCTAAAATGAATGGAAGCAATGATTAAGTAAAAACCTGAATGAAGATTTCAAAGGGTGGGTTGAAAAGACAAAAATAAAGTATTGTAACAAAAAGAGCAAAAATCTGGAATTAGAAAACTAAAAGGAAAAAAACACTCAGTATTTCTCAAGCTGAAAGAATGGAAGAAAAGTATCAAGTTGAATTGCAATATTGAAGTATTCTATTGGCAAAATAAAAAAATTTAAAGACAAGGAATCATCAAGAGAAGATGGAAAGAATACAGAGAGTCACTGTACCACATAAATAGATAAGCTTTCAACAATTTAAGGAGGTAGTATGTAATCAAGAACCTAAGGTATTGAAGGCAGGAGTTCAAGCTGTGCTAAAGGCATTGGAAAAAAACAAGACTACAAGACTTGATAGACTGCCACTGACATGTTTCAATAAATGGATGTAATGCTGGAAGTACTCATCTATGTCAATGAATTTGACAGATCCATATCTGTGCTATTTCAAAGAAAGATAATCCAAAGGAAGGTAGAAATTATTGAACAATGTCATTAATATCACATACAGGAAAAGAATTGCTGAAGATATTTCCAAAACGTTTGCACATAGTCCACAAAAATAGTGTTCTGCATCCTACTTTGCTGAGTAGCAAATATGGTTTTAAAAGATTGTAAACAACCATCTAAGGTGTAACAAATGGTCTCTTTCCATCCAAAGAAGAGTGAAGAAAATGAAAGACAAGTGGAAATCATTGGTCCAAGACTAATGGTCCATGTGAACCTCACCTCCATGACCCTGAGACCAGAAGAGCTAGATAGTGTCCAGCACCATTGTCAATCTGTATGAATGAGATCATAATAGAAGATCCTGGATAGAATGGGAGAAAAACGTGGAACAAACCTCAAAATCATAAAAAATAAAAAATAAAAAGAACCACGCTTATTGGTGTGATGGAGACTGATGGAATCCCTGAGAGTTTAGAGCTTACAATGCCTCAAAATTGGAACCAAACTCACTCATGTAGCTCAATATTCAGCTAAATGATAGACAGGTGTATAGGGTAAGCAATAACATACCAGGGAGGTACACACACCTTATAGCAACCAACCATATGAGAGCAAAAGGACAATATTGTCCAGAGATAAAACTCAGAATGCAGGAAGGGATAGGAAAGAAGAACAATTGGATATGATAAGTACAGGGAAGAATTGGGAAGAGTGCTATTATATTGTGGGGATAGCAATCAACATCACAATAGGATAGAAACAAATTTGCTCTGTAAATTTTCACCTCTATCACAATAAAATGTTTAGAAAAAAAAAAATAAGTTTAAAAGACCAAGAAAAAAAAAGAAAAAGGAAGAAGAGTTAAAGTCAACAGAGATAAATAATACACAATCTTAGCAAAAAGAGTAATAACAACAATCTATGAGGTGATATGTAGATAGACACTCAAGATGAACTAGTGCAGGAACATGAATTGGACTACACCCACAAATATATGTAGATTTAACAGAGGATATTTCTACATATGTATATTTTGTGTTGCAAATATATTCATGAATATAGTGGAGGCTACCGGTAACAAAGTTGTGAAATCTTCTTAGCCATAACCAAGAGCTTGAGAGAATAAGTCACTGGATCTGGAGGCTCAGGACCATAATTAATCGGCACAGCACAATTCATAAAGAAAACATTTTTCCACATTGATGAGTAGTGACAATGCTCTTAAAAGGTGAGTGCTCGTCTGAGAGTGGTCTCTTCCAGTCCAGAGCAAAGAAGAATGAAGAAAATCAACTTTGCATGGAAGCAATTAGTCCAAAGGAGTAATGGTCCAAGTAAACAGCCTACTGGGACTGGAAGAACTAGACAGTGCCTGAAATGGATCACAATTGGATGTTCTAGATAGAGTGGGAGAAAAATGTGGAACATGGCTCAAGCCTGGAATTGAACTCATCCCTTTGGCTCAATGTTCAACCAAACAATAGTCAGGTCTAAAAGGTGAACAATAACACCATTGAGTTACACACTCCTTAGAACAATTAACCAAACAAGATAGGTCAGCACTTGCCCAGTTCCACATTCAGAAAACAGGAAGGAATAGGAAAGAAAGATGAGTGGAAGCACAGGGAGAAAATGGGATGAGTGTTGTTATGTTGTGGAGATTATAACTAATTTCATGAAACAAAATGTGTCTGAGTTGTTGAATGAAAAACTAATTTGTTCTGTAAATTCACACCAAAATAAAAATAAAAAGATTAAAAAATAATAATATGGAAGAGATACATGGGAGTCACTGTACCAAAATGAATTAGTTGATGCTCAGTCGTTTCAGGAGATAGCACATGATCAAGACCTGATGGTACTGGAGAAAAAAGTTCAAGCTACACTAAAGGCATTAACAAAAAAAAAAAAGTCTCCAGTAATTGATGGAGTATCAATTGGGATGTTCCAACAAACAGACGAAATGCTGGAAACACTCATGGATCTATGCTAAGAAATTTGAAAGACAGTTACCTGGCCAACCAACAGGAACACATGCCTATTCCATAGAGAGGTGGTTAAATGGAATGCAGAAATTATCAAACAATATCATTAATATCTCATGCAAGTAAAATCATACTGAAATAATTCAAAAAAGTTTGCAGCAGTTCATTGACAGAAGCTATCAGAAATTCAAGTGAGATTCCAAAGAGGACGTATAACAAGAGATCTCCTTACTGATGTTAGATGTATCTTGGCTAAAAGCAAATAACAGCAGAAAGATGGTTACCTGTTTTATTGACTGTGCAAAGGAGTTCAACTGGATGGATCATAAATTATGTATAACATTGTGAAGAATGAGAATTCCAGAGCACTTAATTGTGCTCATGAGGAACCTATACATAGATCAAGACATAGTCATTCAAACAGAACAAGCCAATACTCTATATGTCAGTGTTGTATCCATTCATCATACTTTTTCAATATGTATGCTGAATGAAAGTTATGAGAACCAGGACTATGTGAAGAAGAATGCAGCATAAGGTTGAAGGAAGAATCATTAACAATCTGTGATATGTAGATGACACCTTCTTGATGCAGAAAATGAAGAAGACTACAAACATTTATTGATGAAGACCAAAAACTACAGCCTTCTGGATGGATTGAATTATACTTTAACATTCAAATAGGGGAAAAAAAACTCACAACTGACCAATAAGTAGAAGAGAAAAAATGGAAATTGTCAAGGATTTAATTTTAATTGGATCCACAATCAATGCCCATGGAAAGAGCTGTCAAAAAATGAAATGAAGTATTGCATTGGGTAAATCTTCTGCAAAAGACCTCTTTGAAGTGTTAAAATACAAAGATGTCACTTTGAAGACCAAAGTTGTCTTGATCATAGTCATAGTATTTTCAATACATGTGAAAGCTGGATAATGAATAAGGAAGAGTGAAGAAGAATAGATGCATTTGAATTATGGTGTTGAGGAATATTTACTATACCATGAGTTGACACAAAAACAAACAAATCTGTCTTGGAAGAAGTGCAGCCAGAGAGATCTTTAGAAGTGAGGATGGCAAGAATTCATCTTATGTTCTTTTGACATGTTATCAGGAGACATGAGTCCCTGGAGAAGGACATAATGCTTGGTAAAGCAGAAGGTCAGTGAAAAAGTATATGCTCAAAAGGATGAACAGACATAGTGGCTACAACAATGAGCTCAAACATAGCAAAGATTGTGAGGATGGTGCTGGACTAGGATGTGTTATATAATGTTGTCAATATGAGTTGGAACTTACTTGAAAACACCTAACAATAGCAACAATAATTTTTTTGAAAGTTGGTTCATCTCTATTTTCTCTTCTCCTTTTGTAATTCTGATTACATTTATGGTAGACATTGTAGTGGACACTTGTACTTGGTGCCTCATCTATTTGGACTTCAGCCTATCTGTGGTTGTCAGTTCCAGACATATTGCCAACACTTCAACTCAAGAATGTACATACAGCAGCATCTCTGTAATATCTACCTCAGAACGTTTTTTCCTAAACTGTAGAAAGCTTCTCTGTCCAACCACAGGAACACCCTAGAATGACAGAGAAGTTAAATCCTCCTGGATAACTCTCAACCAAAACTAATTTCCCCAGCCTATCCGTCTTTTGGGAGCTTAGTTGTGAGATGGTTTTGTATGACTTTTCAGAGGGTCCACAGTAAATTTCAGTTTCTGTAGGCCCAACAGTAAGTCAATAATAAATCTTAATTTTACTTTCTCTTCATCCAGTCTATCTTGCACTCTTTTCCTCCTGAGTATCACACAGAAATAAAGAACCTAAGCCAAAATTATTATTTAAGTTTCTTCTTTCAGATGAACCTAAACTTAAACAGATATTCTTTTTATTCTCCCGTTTTCTTATTAACTTTTTCATGTTTTCTATATCTTTACATTTCTGTAGAGCATTCTATATATTTTTTTCACATGTATTTTCAACTGACTGAGGCTTAGGTTTAATTAATTTTATTTATTTACTTTTTATAATTAGGTGTAAAATTTTATTCCTTTTCAAATCTGCTTGATCTTTATAAATGTGTTAAAATAATTATATTACATTAGTTTGTGGTCTATAACCCCAGATTAGCATCCATTAACTTGTGCTTGTTATCTTGGTTATTATATCTGATGCTGTAATTCTTTGTGTGAATTGTGGTTATTATTGTTAGTAGTGGTAGTTGTAATAGTAGTAATAGTATCATAAGCTTCTCATTTTCATTAAAAATGTATTGCTGTCTCAATGTTTTCTGTAGAATGCTATCTATGGAAATCATTGGAAAAAAGTATACTATGAATTGATTGAATTATGAGCCCATGTATGTATTGAGGGGAAAAGTGAAGCCAGAGGGAACAACAGAGCAGAGCAGCAGCCAGGGATCCAGGAAGGGGAGGGATGCTGGCCCCACCCCCACCAGCCAGTAAAGGGTGGGGAAGCCAGAGGTGACAACAGAGCAGAACATCCAGGCAATGGGAGAGACCCAGGCCCCACCCCCACCAGCCAGGAAAGAAGAGGAAGGCTAAGCCAGAGGGAACAAAAGAGCAGAGCAGCAGCTAGGGATCCAGGTAAGGGGAGGGACTCAGGCCCCATGCCACCAGACAGGAAAGTGGGGGAAAGTGAAGCCAGAGAGGACAACAGAGAAGCACAGTACCAGGGGTCCAGGTAAAGGGAGGGTGGAGAGTTGCACATGGTTTTCATGCAGCTTCCAGACTGAGACAGACTACGAAGAAGGAAAAGGCCATCCACTTCTCAAATAATTGGCCAGCAAAAACCTTATGAATACCAGAGAAACACTGTCTGATATATTACTGTGCAACTTTATGAATAGCCCAGAAACATTATCCAATACAGCATAGGAGGACGAAACCCTGAGGTCAGAAGGCTTTCAAAATATGACTAGGAAAGAGCTGCATCATCAGAGTAGGAACAAGCTTACTGTTATGGATAAAGTAAAACTTTTGAGACCTCCATTTGCTAACATGACATGACTCAAATTTAGGAGAAACGGTTGTGAAAATCCATTAATAATAGGAACATGGAATGTACAAAATTATGAATCTAGGAAAATGGGAAGTTGTCAAAAATGAAATGGAATGCATAAAGATTGATATTCTAGACATTAGTGAGCTGAAATGGACTGCTTTTGGCCATTTTGAAGCAGACAACCATACGATCTACTATGCTGGAAATGATCATTTGAAGAGGAATGGCATGGCATTCATCATCACAAAGTATATTTCAAGATTTGTGCTGAAGTACAATGCTGTCAGTGATTGGATAATATCCATATGCTTACAAGGAAGACCAGTAAATATGACCATTATTCAAGTTTATGCACAAACCATCAAACCCGAAGATGAGGAAATTGAAGACTTTTATCAGCTTCTGCAGCCTGAAATTGGCCAAATGTGCAATCAATATGTGTTAATTAGCACGGGTGACTGGAATCCAAAAGTTGGAAACAAAGAATAGTTGGAAAATTTGTCCTTGATTACAGAAATAATGCTAGAGATTGCATGATAGAATTTTGCAAGACCAACGACTTATTCATTGAAAATACATTTTTTCAACAATACAAACAGCAGCTATACATGTGGGCATCACCAGATGGAATACACAGAAATCAGGTTGACTACATTTGTGTCAAGAGGCAATGGAAAACTTAATATCTTCAACCAAAACCAGACCAGGAGCTGATTGTGGAACAGACCATCAACTGCTCATGTGCAAGTTCAACTTGAAGTTGAAAACAATTAAAACAACTCCATGAGAGCCAAAATATGACCTTGAGTATATCCCTCCTGAATTGAGAGACCATCTAAAGAATAGATTTGATACTTTGAACACCAATGACCAAAAACTTGAAGAATTGTGGGATGACATCAAGAACATCATCCATGAAGAAAGCAAGATGTAATTAAAAGGATGAGAAAAGAAGAAAAGACCAAAATGCATGTCAGAAGAGACTGTGAAACTTGCCCTTGAACAGAGAGTATCTAAAGCAAATGGAAGAAATGACAAGATGAAAGAGCTGAACAGATTTCAAAGAGCAGCTCAAACAGACAAAGCCAATTACTATAATGAAATGTAGAAAGACATGGAGTTAGAGAACCAAAAGGGAAGATCAGGGTTGGAATTTCTCAAGCTGAAAGAATTGAGGAAAAAATTAAGCCTCAAGTTGCAGTATTGAAAGATTCTATGGACAAAATATTGAATGACGCAGGAAGCATCAAAAGAAGATGGAAGGAATACTCAGAGACACTGTACCAAAATGAACTGGTTGATCTTCATCCATTTCAGGAGATGGCATATGTTCAAGAACCAATGATATTGAAGGAAGAATTTGAAGCTGCACTGAAGGAATTGCCAAATAACAAGGCTCCAGGAATTGACAGACTAACCACTGAGATGTTTCAACAAATGGATGTCCCATTGGAGGTGCTTACTCAGTTATTTTAAGAGATTTGGAAGATAGCTACCTGGCCAACTGATCCATATTTGTGCCCATTTCCAAAGAAAAGTGATCCCACAGAACATGGAAATTATCAAATCATATCATTAGTATTTCACACAACTAAAATCTTACTGAAGATAATTAAAAAATGGTTGCAACAGTATATTGACAGAGAACTTCCAGAGGTGCAGGCTAGATTCAGAAGAGGATGTAGAACAAAGGATATCATTGCTGATGTCAGATGGATCTTGGCTCAAAGCAAAGAACACCAGAAAGATGTTTACTTGTGTTTTATTGACTATGCAAAAGCATTTGATTGTGTGGATCATAACAAATTGTGAATAACATTGAGAGGAATGGGAATTCCAGAACTCTTAATTGTACTCATGAATAACCTGTACATAGACCAGGAGGCTGTCATTCAAACAGAACAAGAGGACGCTGCATGGTTTAAAATCAAGAAGGGAGTACATCAGGGTTGTATCCTTTTACCATACTTATTCAATCCATATCCTAAGCAAATAATCTGAGAAGTTGGACTATATGAAGAATAATGTGACATTAGGATTGGAGGAAGGCTTATTAAAAATCTGCAATACACTGATGACACAGGTTTGCTTGCTGAAAGTGAGGATGACTTGAAGCACTTACTGATGAAAATTGAAGAACACAGTCTGCAGTATGGATTACATCTCAATATAAGGAAAACAAAAATCCTCACAAGTAAACCTATAAGCAGCATCACGAAAAAGGGAGAAAGGATTGAAGTTGTCAAAAATTTCACATTGCTTGGTTCTACAATCAACACCAATGGAAGCAGCAGTGAGGGCATCAGAGGATATATAGCACTGGGCAAGTTGGCTGTAAAAGACCTCTTTCAATTGCTGGGGTGCAAAGATGTCTCCTTGAGGACTAAGGTGTTCCTGACACAAGCCATGAGCCAATTGCCTCATTTGCATGTTAGAGTTGGACAATGAATAAAGAAGACCAAAGTAGAATTGATGCTTTTGAGATGTGGTGCTGGAGAAGAATGCTGAAAGTACCATGCTGAAAGAACTAACAAATCTGTCCTAGAGGAAGTGCAGCCCGAATGCTCCTTGGAAGTGAGAATGACCAGACTTCATCTCTCCTACTTTGGTCATGTTGTCAGAAGGGATCATTCCCTGGAGAAGGATGTCATGCTTGATAAGATGGAGGGTCAACGAAAAAGGGGAATGCACTCAACAAGATGGATTGACACAGTGGCTGTGGCGCTGGGCTAAAGTATAGCATGGATTGTGGAGCTGGCGTGGGACCGGGCAGTGTTTCGTTCTGCTGTGCATAGGGTCCCTATGAGTCGGAGATGACTTGATGGCACCTAACAACAACAACATATTATTGAAATGCTGGACCTCATACTTCTAAAATACTGAAAATACCATAGACTTCCAGAAGAATGAATAAATCTGTACTCGAAAAAGTGTAGCCAGAATGCTCCTTGGAAACAAGAATGGCCAGACTTCTCCCATGCTTTGGTTATGTTGTCATAAAGGACTAGTCCATGGAGAAACACATCATGCTTGGTAAAGCAGAGAGTCACAAAAAAGGGACAGACCCTCAACGAGATGGATTGATAGAGTGGCTGCAATGATGGAGTTGAACATAGCAAGGTTTATGAGGATGGTGCAGGACCTAGCAATGTTTCTTTCTGTTGTACACAGGGTGTTTATGAGTCAGATCCAGATTGATGGCACCTAACAACAACAATATCATATTCTAAAAGGAGACCATGGTGCAATGGTTAAGCACTCGGCTGCTCACTGAAAGGTTGGCTGTTGGGATCCACCAGCCTTTCCTCAGGAGAAAGATGTGGCAGTTTGTTTCCATAAATATTACACACAAGCCTTGGAAACTGTATAGGGCAGTTCTACTCTGTTCTAGTGGGTCGCTATGAGTCAGGAAATATTTGATAGCAATGGGTATACTTCTACATATGATCCTTTTTGGAGGAGAGTCTTTTATATATTAATTATAATTAATTATATAATTATTTTATATATTAATCATGTCATAGTCAACTAGGGGTGTTCTAAATCTAATGACTTCTGTGTCATAAAAAGAGTAAAATGGATGTAGTCACTCACAAAGAGAAGATGAACAGAAACAATGAAGAAATGTGCATCCACAAGGATTTCTGGCAGCTTCTATATGCTGAAATAGACAAGAATGGACCTCCTCTGAAGCCACATCCTTAATTCAAAGTTATAGGCTCATGAACTGTATGACAGTAAATTCTATTATTTAAAGCCACCCACCTGTGATATTTGTGTTACTGTAGCATTATGTAAGCAAGGCAAAGTAGGCTTTACTAGACACTATTAATGTTTACTTCTGATACTTGAAAGCAATCATATTCTGTAAAAATTTTAGCATATGTTTCTGGCTTCTAATATTTTTCAAATCACTTAAAGAGTGTGAGTTTATTTAAAAATCTACACATAGGCTAATTTTTGGCTAGGTTTTTTCAGGAAATAATGTTTTTGCTTTCCACTCAGTGCTAATATTCAAGATAACTACTTATGTTTTAGATTCAGAATTATGCATGGTACTCTACTTTATGATTACATTAAGGATCTCAGGTTTATGGAGCATTTCCACACTTTGATCAGGAACTGGTTAAACTTCAGTGTCCCCCTTATTTTTTTGTTTCTACATTCACCTTTTTGTTTTATTGTCTTCTTTAATCAGAGTATATTGTTTTATCTTACCAGTTAATTGATATATTTAAGGAGATTGTCTGCATATCTTACATGCCTTATTAACTGTTTGCTTTGGAAGGGATTGCAAACAAATATTCTATTATGGCATTTTATAAGAAATGGAAGTTCTTCCATTCATCTTCTAAAAAATTATTGAGCAATTTTGTATATTAATCATCTTCATCTCATTTTCTCTCCAACTATGAATTTTTTCACTTAATTCTTTTCTTTATTATAATGTGAATGATTTTGTGTACCATATTGAAAGGAGCTCAAATTAAGGTTTTATAATCTATTAAATATGGCCTCCTAGCCACTAATCTGGCTCTTTAAACATAAATTCTAAATGTAAACTTTGTGCCTTCTCATACTCTACTATTTTAAACCCAAGCTTAGAAAATAATTTCTCTTCTCCTGGGTTTTTGGATATTTACTTTTTCCACCATGTCTTTTGAAATGTAATACTTTGTGAATTAAATGATTGAATGACTGAATGAACAAATGTATGCATAAATAAAATTTTAAGGGCTATTTTTTTAAGGCAAATATTCCTTCTTACTTGCAATGTCTGTTTTTCCCAAGTGAGGAATGCTATGTTTTTGAGTAAATCCAAGTCCTAGTTGAGGTGTTTGCATATCTCTTTAGTATTTTACTGCTGGCCATAGATGTTGTTTCAATTTCCATATAACAACAACATATAACATTCAGAATTGTTGTCCAGCCAAGTTGACACACAACTCCAATTATCACAACATATAACAACATATAACAAAAACAACAACAAAAATTGGATCAACAGGGAGACTCTAAAGTCCTTTTGGTTGTTGTTAGTTGCTGCCGAGTCTTTTTGGATCAATGGTGACGCCAGGTGTGCAGAGTAGAACTGTTCCGTAGGTTTTTCAAGTCTGTAACCATTTTGGAGGAAGTAAATTGCAAGGGAGCTCTGGTGGCCTAGTGCTTAAGGCATTTGACTGCTAACCAGAGGCTGGCAGTTCAAACCCATTAGCCACTCCTCAGAAGGAAGATTGAGCAATCTATTTCCATACAGATAAACCAAACTCACTGCCATCAAGTGGGATCCGACTCAGGGAGACCCCTTCCTGGGTTTCTGAGGCAGTATCACTATGGAAATAGATTGCCCAAATGTCCTTCCAAGGAGTGGCTGGTGGGTTGAACCGACAGCCTTCTGGTTAGCATTCAAATTCTTTAGGCACTACATGCCTCAGAAACCCAAGGAAGGGTTGCTATGTGTTGGAGCCTATTTGACAGCAGTGAGAAATCCTCAGGCCTGTCTTCTGAGCTACCTCTGGATGTGTGCCTGCTGGCTAATAGTCAATAACTTAACTACTTGCGTCACCTCGTGACTATAAACTTTCTTGTCTTTTTGGCCAAAAAAAATACATTTTTCTACAGCCCAAGCTGAGGTAAATTTATATGACCTGGAGATTTCTAAAAGTTTTCTAATAACTCATTTATATTTTTATACTCACACATACATTCTTTTTTTCTTTAAGTCAGAATATATAAATTACCATCTTTAATGTGAACTATGAAGTGTTATCAGTGAATAGAGTAAACCATGTGACTTCTATCTTCAAGTTATCCATAATATATTTAGGATAAATACAAGTACTAGCAAATCCCATTTATACTGGCATATCACATTTTGTTAGTCATATATTTTCATTAATTCTTATGAAGGATTATCACTTATAACTTATAGTAACTTATTCTTATGTATCATTCACTCAGAATCTTGAAAAAAAATCTGTTCATAAGTGAATGAGTTCTTAGATTTCACTTAGAATTTACTTAAATACTCCCATTGGTTAGAAAAAAAAAAAAAAATTGGTAAGATACTGCCCAAAAGTAAACATTCCCAAGTTATTCATTTTGTTACTTTTGATCTATTTTTCATTTAAAAATCACTTATGTATTCATTTATTAATATATTCATTCAAGAGATATATTTTTAATGATACAATTAGATAAGCTGATTTTTACAAAATTAAAAAATAAAAAACCTCACTGCCATTGACTCAGTTCCAACTCATAGCAACCCCTTTTGTGGTTCCAAGGCAGGAAATCTTTAGGGAAGTAGATTGCTCAGTCTTCCTTCAGTGAAGTGGCTGGTGGGTTTGAACCACCAATCTTCTGGTCAGCAGTCAAATGCCTTAGGCACTACATTACCAGAGCTCCTTGTAATATTACTTATGGATATAAAAAATGTGTACACACAACCATAGCAAAAGAAGAAAGTACTACATGGTAAAAGATCTATGCACGGTGTGTAAGCTAAGTGCTGGATGAATACAGGTATATGAAGGGGAGAGAGAAAAAAATCCTTTTTGGTTTGTAAGACAAGGGAAGAAATCACAAAGATTGTTGTCTTTGACCCGGCAATTAAAAAATGGACAGGCATTAAATATGGAATGACAGCAGAACAACCACAGAAACAGACATACACAATACAGATATGAGGAACAGTTTGGCTGTGATGTTGGTAAATATGAAAAATAATATATGATGACTCTAGTAAGGTTCCTACCTGCTAGATCTCAAGAGCCCTATGTTAGGTTGGGTTCTCTAGAGATGCAAAACCAGTAAAGCTTATATATAGAGAAAGAGAGAGAAATTTATCTTAGGAAAATGACTCACACACTTATAGAAGCTGGAAAGTCTCAAATTCTTGGATTAAACATCAAGTTGGCGGCTTTTCCCAGCTCACACAACTACAGGAGCTGACGAGCTCAAGACTGGCAGGCAGTGCACTGGCTGTTGACTGCAGTGAATGACAAATCCAAGATCTCCAGGCTAAATGGTGAATTGTTCACTCACAGACAGTTGTAGACAGCACCACAGGATCCCGATCCACAGAAGAGTGTCTCTTTTACCCAGGATGTCCATAAATATACTGGAAGCAGGCCACTTCCCTAGGGAAACTCCATTTTAATGGATTGGCTGCTCAAAACATACACATCCATTCTCATCATGGGAATAACCCACATCACAACTGCTTAAAACATTCAGAATTGTTGTCCAGCCAAGTTGACACACAACTCCAATTATCACAAGCCCTGACTACCAGACTGATAAAGGAAGATAGTAAATGGTTAAAAATACAAAGTCAGAAGTCACACTAAATGTTTGAAATTCAGTTCTTTCACCAACTTTTTCTCTGATCTGGTCAAGATCCTTCAATTCTGTGCCTCAATTTCTTCCTGTTAGTAAGTATCTCATGTTGTTATGTGCCTTCAAATTAGACCTGACTCATAGCGACCACTTCTTGGGTTTCCAAGACATTATCACTATGGAAGTAGATTGTTCAACCTTCCTTCCGAGGAGTGGGTGGTGGGTTTGAACCACCAGCCTTCTGGTTAGCAGTCAAGTGCCTTAGGTATTAAGCTACCAGAGTATCTCATTGTTGTTGTTGTTGTTGTTATGTGCCGTCGAGTCAGACCCGACTCATAGCGACCCCTCCTTGGGTTTCCAAGGCAGTATCACTACGGAAATAGATTGCCCCATCTTCCTTCCGAGAGTATCTCATAGGGCCATAAAAAAAATCAAATAACTTAATTTATAAATTGCTTAGAACAGTGCCTGGCATGTAGTAAATGTTCAATGAATATTATTTATCATTTTACTATAAATACACAAGCAATCTAGACCATGAAATATGTGAGCAGGTAAGTCATGCATATATTTTGTCTGAAAGTAGAATTCAAAAGAGTGGTTACAAGATCTTTTGTTTCTTAATTGAATTAATTCATTTCTTTTAGTCTTGTACAACATAAATAGATTAAGTGCACTTAAAAGTTACATAAAATTTAGACATAATTTATGTTACTAACAATATCTCAAGACATTTTGATCATAATAAAACAATCTCATGAACTATGGTTTTACTTTTACTTGTAATCTTGTAACCTTCAAAGGAGATGCTGTTGTTATTGTTGCTGCAGAGTTGGCTCTGACTCATTGCAACTGTATGTATGATAGAACAAAAAAATGCCTGCTCCTGAGCCATCATCACAATCTTTGTTGTGCTTGAGTTCATTGCAGCCACTGTATCAATCCAATTCATTGAAGGTCTTCCAATTTTTCACTGATCCTTCACTTTACCAAGCATGATATCCTTCTCCAAGGACTGCTTCTAGGGAGCATTCTGGATGTACTTGTTCCAATACAGATTTTTTCCTTCTTCTGGCAATCCATGGTATTTTCTGTATTCTTCATCAACACCCCAGTTCAAATGCATCAATTTTTCTTCAGTTTTCCTTATTAATTGTCCAGTATGTAAATTGTCCATGCATCTAAAGCTATTGAAGATACCATGGCTTCTCTCAGGCACACTTTAGAATTCTAAGTGACATCTTTGGTCTTTCACACTTTAAAGAGACTTTTGAAGCAGATTTCCCTATTGTAATACCTCCTCTGATTTCTTGACCGATACTTCCTTGAGTTTGATTGTGGATCCAAGTAAAATTAAATATTTTAAAACTTCCAATTTTTCTCCATTTAACATGAGTTTGTTTATTGGTTTATTTGTATGAATTTTTGTTTTCTTTATATTGATACATAACCCACACTGAAGGCTGCAGTCTTTGATCTTCATCAATAAGTGCTTCAAGTTATCTTTACTTTCAGTGAGCAAGGCTGTTTCATCTGCATATTGAAAGTTGTTATGAGACTTGATGCCATGTTTTTCTTCATAGCCCAGTTTCTTGGATTATTTGCTCAGCATACAGATTGAATGGGTATGGTGAAAGGATGCAACTCTGATGTTCACATTTCCTGATTTAAAATCATTCAGTATCCCCTTGTTCTGTTAGAACAACAGTCTCTTGTTCTATGTAGTTTCCTCATGAGCACTATTAAATGTTCTAGAATTCACATTCTTCACAATGTTATCCATAATTTATTATGATCCACACAGTCGAATGCCTTTGCATAGTCAATAAAACAGAGGTACACAATTTTCTGTTATTCTTTCCATTCATTCAAGATCCAGTTGACATCAGCAATGATATTCCTCACCCACACCCTCTTCTGAAATTAGCTTGAACGTCTGGTAGTTTCCTATCAATGTACTGCTGCAACCGTTTTTGAATTATCTTCACCAAAATTTTACTTGTCTGTGATATTAATGATATTATTTCATAAATTTTATATCCAGTTGGATCACCTTTCCTTGAAATGGGCACAAATATGGATCTCTTCCAGTTGGCTGGCCAGGTAGCTGTCTTCCAAATTTCTTGGTATAAATAAGTGAGTGTTTCCAGTGCTGCATCCTGTGTTGAAACTGTTATTTCAATCTCATATCCTAGGACTTTTGTTTTTATCATTTCCTTCAGTGTACCTTGGACTTCTTCCTTCTATACCATTGGTTCTTGATCATATACTACCTTCTGAAATAGTTGAACATAGATAAACTATTTTTGATAGTGACTGTATATTCCTTCCATCTTTTTTTGATGTTCCTGCATCATTCAGTATTTTGTCCATAGAATCCTTCAATATTGAAACTGAATGCTTGAATTTTTTCTTAAGTTCTTTTAGTTTGAGAAACGCTGAGAGTGTTCTTCCATTGTTTTCTAATGACAGGTCTTTGTACATTTTTAAGAATTACTGACTTCGTTTTCTCAAGCTGCCCTTTGAAATCTTCTGTTCAGGTCTTTACTTCATCATTCTTCCATTCGCTTTAGCTACTCTCCATTCAAGAGCAAATTTCAGAGTGTCTTTGGACATCCATTTTGATTTTTACTTCCTTTCCTGTCTTTTTAATGACCTTTTGCTTTCTTCATGTATGATGTTTTTGATGTCATCCCACAACTCATCTGGTCTTTAGTCACTGGTGTTTAAAGGGTTAAATCTATTCTTCAGATAGTCTGTAAATTCAGATGAGATATAATCAAGGTGATATTTTGACTCTTGTGAACTTTTTTAAATTTTCTTCATCTTTTATTGGATATGAAAAATGAGCATGTGAGCAATTAATGGGCCAGCTCCTGGCCTTGTCTGACTGATGAGATTGAGTTTCTCCATTGTCTCTTTCCACAGATGTAGTCAATTTGACTCCTCTCTATTCCATCTGGTGAGGTCCACAAGTACAGTTACTGTTTATGTTGTTGAAAAGAGATATTTGCTATGAATAAGCCTTTGGTACTGAAAAGTTCTACCATGTTGTCTAAACAGTCATTTCTGTCACCAAGGCCATATTTTTCCAAATACTGATACTTCTTCCTTGTTTCCAACCTTCACATTGTAATCACCAGTGGTTATCAATGCGTCTTGTTTGCATGTTTAGTCATTCAGACTGCAGAAGTTAACAAAAATCTTCATTTTTTTTTTTCTTTTTCTTCATTTTCAGCTTTTGTGGTTGGTGCATAAATTTGAGTAATGTAGTATTAACTGGTCTTCCTTGTAGACATATGGATATTATCCTACCACTGACAGCATTGTACATTAGCATATATCTTGAAATTGTTTTTTTGATAATGAATAAGATACCATACCTCTTCAATTTGTCATTCCTGGCATATTAAACTATATACATTTCTGATTCAAAATGGCCAGCACCAATCCATTTCAGCTCACTGATGCCTAGGATATTTGTGTGTTCTATTTCATTTTCAACCACTTCCAATTTTCCTAGATTCATACTTCATACATTCCACGATCTGATTATTAATGAATGTTTAGAGCTGTTTCTTCTCAATTTGAGTCGTGCCCCATCAGCAAATGAAAAGTACCCTATCCACATCATTAAGATTAACTCTAATTTGAAAAGGAAGCTCTTCCCCTGTCATATTTTGAGTGCCTTCTAACCTGAGCCACTATATTAGAAAATACTTTACTGCTATCCACAATGTTTTCCAGTAATATATCAAAGTTTCACTGCTATTCAAAAGGTTTTCAGTGGCCAATTATTTTCTAAGTGGATGGCCTTATCCTTCTTTCTAGTCTCTTTTAGTCTAGAAGCCCTGATGAAACCTGTCAATAAAATACTTGATGATATTTCATATGCCTCCAGCCTCACAGCAACATGGAGACAATCCCAATATGAGAAAATGAAAAGAGATAGTGATGAGAAATTTCTATATTAAATGTAAAAATTATTAATATTTGTCTATATTCATACTTTGCTTTCCCTTTTCTTAAAGGATGAATTTGTAGCAATCACAAGATACAACCTGGAAGTGTATTTCTTTTGAGAAACCAATAGTTGGAAAAATATAATCAAAGAAGTAGTATAATTTTCAGCAAAAATTTTTCTGATTGCTTTTTGTGTGTGCTCTAGGGTAGTTAAAAAATGATACTCTATGAAATAGTGTCCTCTATGAACATATTCATAGAACCCCTAGTGGCACAGTGGTTAAAGAACTCAGCTGCTAACCGAAAGGTCAGTAGTTCGAACTTACCAGCTATCTACTCGGGGGAGGAAGATGTGGTAGTTTGCTTCTTCTGCTGCCATGAAGATTTACAACCTTGGAAAACCTTATAGAGCAGTTCTACTCTGTACTCCTGTGCTCTATACTCTATATTCCTACAGTGTCACTATGAGTTGGAATGGACTCAATGGCAATGTTTCATTTTGGTTTTGAACTTGATTTTTAGACATATTAGCATGGTTTAATATTTCATTAAACAATTTGAAATTAAATAAATAACTTGAAGAGTGTAATCAATTGATACATATTTCCAATGAGATTGATGTATCATCTATTTTCAATTCATATTTTAAAATAGAAAATTCATAATTTAATCAAGTGACTCTAAAACTTGGAACCAATATTTTATATTAGTCAAGAACTATATTAATATTCAATTTAATTATTTTTTCCTTTTCTCATTTATACTCTTTCTCATACTTCAGAGATTATATCTCTAAGAAAATTTCCCCTGACTCCTTATCATCCACATTTTTTTCAACTGTCTATGAATTTGATTATTTTATTTTCATAAATATTTATGTGTATATATATTATTATTATTTTCATATTATATAAAATAAGTACTATATACATAAACACACACACATGTACACACACACATAATAATCATTATTCCATATGTTTTCAAATTGTTAACAGTGAAGTTTAGGTGTCATTCCCTTTTACGTAAAGCAATAACTTTATAAATATATGCAATGACTAACATAAGGCAAGAATTTCATAAATATATGCAGTGACTATAATATGACTAACCTGGGAGACATGTTATACTTCTGGTTCAGCTTTCTTTGTTCCAGTCATTTCATGAATCCTATTCCTGCATGGGAGGCTTTTCTCCTCTATTTTCTCCATTCTTCAAATCTTCTACAGGCAATCTCTCAACCAGTCCCATTCTGTAAATTATCTGGAATATGTTGTTCTTAAATGTGACTTGGCAATCTTACTAAAACAGTGCATGTCCTACATATCCTTGGAGGACGTGGACAACTAGGAGCTGATGTTGTTGTTGTTGTTTGCTGTCGAGTCAGCCCTGACTCATAGCTACCCCTCCTTGGGTTTCCTAGGCAGTATCACTACGGAAGTAGGATTGCCCAACCTTCCTTCCGAGGAGTGGCTGGTGGGTTTGAACTGCCAGCCTTCTGGTGAGCAGTCAAGTGCCTTAGGCACTATGCTACGAGAGCTCCCACTAGGAGCTGATAGTTGGGTGAATCATAATGTTCAGTGCAGGGTATAACATTATCCCTTGCCTGCAGAAGCCTTGACAAAAAGGCCTACCTTCTATTAAATTTACTTATTATTAGTTTATCACCTTTTACCACACCCTTCTCTTACCATAGGTAACTGCGGTAGTTTGGTTTGTTTGTCAACTTGGCTGGACCTGGTTGAGTGGCTGGGCATCTGGTGGTAGTTAATCCCCATGAGGAGACTGGCAATCAACTCCATGGTGGGATCTACCACAAGCAGCTGGGTAGATGCCTTTGGGTACGTGGTTTGCTTC
Source organism: Orycteropus afer afer (assembly GCF_000298275.1). NCBI lineage: Eukaryota > Metazoa > Chordata > Mammalia > Tubulidentata > Orycteropodidae > Orycteropus > Orycteropus afer. The sequence goes on along the minus strand of NW_006921746.1, from coordinate 3,003,678 downwards.
CTGTATATAAGAAGAAGCCTTTGGGTATGGTCTCTAGCCTATGGCAGGCTTGGACCCTGCATGTAGCTGGGTCGTGACTCAGCAGCCTCTATGCTCTGCTGAACTTGGGACTTACAATGGACTTAAGTTAATGGCCTGACGTGTGGTTTGGTAACATTGGGACTGTGCCTTTTGACTTGTCAACCTTGGGGCTTCTCAGCCTCAGCAGCCAGCAGCTGTCTGAGTGTAGAAACACCTCTAGCTCTACTGGGCTGGGAGCAGGAGGCAGAGGAGTTGAGGGGCTTTCACCCAGCCCCTAGAGCATGGAACTTTGAACTTGGACTTAAATCCTCCAAATTGTAAGACTAAACTACTGTTTGTTGAGGCCATCCCATTTGTGGTATATTTCTTGTCAGAGCAGCAATTAGTAACCAGAACAGTAACCACTCTAATACCTTTGATATATATCCCTTTGATTATATGTGTTCTGGTTAATTGCATATTGGTTTGTAAGCATTTGCTTTTGTTTTCACAAGGTTTTAGGGACAGAAGAAAAATTACTAAGGTTTTGTTTTGGGCTATAGATCTTACTTTTTCTTCTATTTTCATTCACTCCTTTGTTTAAAATCCTAATTCTATTGCTATATGTAAAACTAGATCACTGCCTCTAACTTTTATGTTTGTTGTTGTTGTTGTTAGGTGCCATTGAGTCATCTCTGACTCATAGCAACCCTATGCACAGCAGAACAAAACAATGCACGATCCTGTGCCAACCTCACAATCCTTGCTATACCTGAGCCCATCATTGCAGCCACTGTGTCAATCCATCTCGTTGATGGCCTTCCCCTTCTTGTTGACCCTTCACTTTACCAAGCATGATATCCTTCTCCATTTGTGTAGTTGTCCATAATGTACATGTGTTTATCCTATTCATTTCTCTTTCTATATTTGTTTTAAATACCATTTTTAAAATAGAATCTCTATAAAATTTGAGACAAAATTGATGATGCCCACTTTTGTGATTCATTAATACTTCATATATTTTAGATTACAGTCATTATTTACAAAATTATATCAAATTTATACGTGTAACTGGAATAAATGAAGGCTCATCCCTCCACATCACCATAAAATATAAATTCAGGAAGGCAGAATTCTACTAAGAGCTGAGCAAGGATCTTAGAAACAGGGACAATGCCTAAGTACAAGTTGTATTTTCATAGTAAAAGAGCCATTAAAAATTAAAGTGTTCAGTTATCGAATTCAAATGCTACAGAAACAAAAGAATTATATTTGACATTCACTCAAGAGATTTAAAACAATCTGCTTGAATTGCAAAGCCCTCTTGATTTATAATCTATGTCTATATTTCCTTCGCTATCTTGTGATTTTTCTCTGTGTTGACAAACTTGTTTTATTTTGTTTCTTCAATGCTTAGCACAGATTTTAGCTTACAAAGTCGTTCAATTGTTGGTTCCTCATTAGCATTTTTAATATATCTTTAAAAAATATTTATCAAAAAAATACTTCTGTAATGGCACAACAGTTCTGTCCAACCTATCCATAACTTTTATGTCATTGTAGGGACCTCTCAAAAGTAAGACAACTTCTGGAGTTGATTGTCAATTGCCTGGAAAAGAAGGTGTGAGTTATTTTACTATTTTTTATTTTTTTATATTTTCAAACATTCCACAGATATTTCTTTATATGATGTCCATAACTCTTAGCTGATATTACTTTCCCATAGGTATAATGCAATTTAAATGAGTATTTTGAGACCTTTCAAAAAAGAGAATTACTAATATTCAACAGAAGCTCTTAAACTGTCAAGACTTGCTTATATATTCTTATATGAAGAGTTTCTTATGTCTCATGTTTCATATTTCCCCTTTTTATTTTGAGCCATAAAATTAGTATACATTGCATTTATTTTTGCATGATAACGCAACTGAAAATATGTGAACTAAGATGAAAAGATATTATCCTATCCCTACCATCAGTTGCTGATTTTATTTTATTACAGTAAAAACTTCAATGGCCAGATTTCCAAAAGCAATCTTTTTTTTTTTTTTTTGCCTAATTAAAGGATGCTCTGAACTATGTACACTCTAGATCATTAAAATATATATCTCCAGTTTATGAAGCTACAAGTTAAAGGGAAAAATTCTCAACTTTAATGTGCATGCTCATCACTTTAGAACTTGTGAAATATTACATATTCTCAGGTTACATCCAAGAAATTCTGCTTCAGTAGAACAACTATAAAATTCAAGAAACACTATTTCTTAGAAGACCTTCAGGCAGTTATTATGGCAGTGGTCCTGGGATCCAAAATTATAGAATACTGGGTCATGGAAAGAGATTAGGTTTATGTGTCAGGCAGATTTGGATTAGTACTCTAAATCTAGTTATATATGTGTGTTGGTTATATATTGTTATATAACAAATTAACATATTTCAGAAGCTTATAAAAAATGCTTAACTATCATTTCACTCATTTTGTGATCAAGAGTTAGAGTACAGCTTATTTGACTCCTTTTCTTATGGTCTTAGAAGATGGCATCAAGGTGTTGGCCAGTACTGGATTCTCATCTGGAGGCCTGACTGGGGAAGAATCTGCTTCTGAGTTCCTTTGGTTTTCTGGCAAAAATCATTTCCTGTGGATGTAAGACTGAGAACTTCAATTTGTTTTCTGACTTAGCCAGAGGTTATTCTCAGTGTCTAGGAACCATCTGATGTTCCCAGCCACCTATAGTTCTTTGCCACATGAGCTTCTCCAATATGGCTGCTTATTTCATCGAACCAGAAATATGAGTTTCTAGCAGAAAGTCCACTGGCAAGAAGAATTAATATATATAATGTATCATAAGCACAGAAGTGACCTCTCAATGCTTTGATATAATCTATTATTTAGAAGCAAGTTCTCGATCATTATTTAGGTGAGATAATTACACAAGGATGTGAATATGAGATGGTAGTGATTATAGTAAGCCACCCTACATAGATCTATTCACTATGCAAATCCAAACAAAAAAACAAACCCACTGCCACTGAGTCAATTCTGACTCATAGCAACCCCCACTCAGTTTCCAAGGCTATAAATCTTTGTGGAAATAGATTGCCTCATTTTCCTTCCACAGAGAAGCTGGTGGGTGTGAACTGCTGAACTTCTAGTTAGCAGCCAAATGTCTTATCCACTACACCACCAGAGTGCCTGTGTAAATAGAAGCCTAAAAATACACACAGTAGAACAGTCACTTATATGAATCCCCACATAGGGGATTGATTGTCTGCCAACTTGATTCACTTATAAGGAACAAGCTCAAAGATTTTAGGGGGACTTCACTACCATCAAGAAAAGTCTGGAGAAGATAGTGTCATCTGGTGCCATGGCCTCTGTGCTGAGAACTTCCTAGATTCAGAAGAATGAGCTTTTACACTGAAGATTGAGAGACAGTGTGGTGGTTAGCCCACAGAATGTGTAATGGCTGAAGCAGACTTTCTGGGGTAAAGAGAAAGAGAGGCACACTTGTCCATGTAGGGCAGAGGCCTGAGTGTGCTCTGTCGAACATGATCACCTCCCCAACAGCATGGTGTGAACCCCATGAGCACATGAGCAGTGCAGGGCCAGATAGCATGGTGGCAAGAGAGAGAACCTTGTGTCATGGCAGGAGCCAGCAATCAGTGGCAGAAGTCTAGAAGAGGCTAGTAACAGAGGCTCAAGAGATCCTGTAAGGGTCTTCCTGCCAGAGAGGCAAGGTCCAGAGAAGCACAGCAGCAATGCAGAAACCTCAGGCACCGTGCACCCCTTCTCCCCCTTAGCATGGTGATAGCCAGAAGCAGAGGTGATATGAAGATAGCATCTGACATGTACCATGGCACATCGGTCGAGTGGCGTAAGAATGCACATAGGTAATTTGGTGAAGGGCAAACAATTCCCCTTTAAGAATCTGTTGCTATTGTTTGCTATTTGCTTTCTATAAATAATAATAATTGCTTTTATTTGGTCAAAACTGTGTCTCATGCACCTCACTAGATCATAGATAAATGTAGCAGCCATGGAATGGTTGATGCCAGGTGATGTACATGTGTCACTCTTAGCAGTCCTATGACTTTTGGAAGTTTGATGCACAGCCTGACTACAAGTGAAATGCAGATATACAGGTCATACAATTTCCCTTTCTGTGTATATTTGGAGAGCTAAAAATTTCC
>NW_006921746.1:2988135-2996542 GCF_000298275.1 Orycteropus afer afer | reverse complement strand
ATAGCTAAGAGGAGAGACTGAAGAAAAAATACTAGAAATAATTTCTCTACTTATTTAAAATATATACCTGTTTCCATAATTAGTCTATCAATATTTTACTCTGTTGGAGTCTTTTTCTTTTCAGTAAAGAACTTGGTATGTAGAGATATGAGAATTAGACTGTTTAATAAAATAAATACTATAAATGAAAGAAGAAAATATTATTCTCTCCTTATTCTATCAATTTACACATGTCAGAATGCAGTAAGTCTTCAAAAAATTAGAGCAAAAATAATAAGAGCTTTACTTTTGAAGTACATAAACTTACAAGCTCTAAAAAAATTCTATTTTTCTTAATGTGCCATCATTTCTTAAGTTAATTTATTCAGTCTCTGATCCCTCTGTATATATTGCATAAATCCTTCTTATTTGCTCTATACTAAGCTCATTAAGTTTATAAACAGTTGTTCTACTCAGTAAGCATCAACTTGTTATGTTTAAATAGCTATCTCAATTTGGCACATTTTTTTCATTATACAGTGTATTACAATTTTGAACATATTTTTGCCAACAGTGAGAGTCTTTTTTTAACTATGCATTTCCATTTTATCCAGTGCATTGGAATATTTGGAAATGTGTACCTCTAAATAAAAATAAAGTGAACTCTGTTTGCACAGTGGTTAAAGCAATTGGTTGCTAACCAAAAGGTCTGCAGTTCAAATCTACCAGCTATTTCACAGGAAATAGATGAGGCTGTCTGCTTCCATAAGCTTTGGTAATTCTATGGTGGTTAATTTGCCCTGAGTTGGGACAGACTCAATGACAGTGCTCTTTTTGGGAGGAGGGGGGATAAAAATAAAGTAATTCAATTTAATAAGCATTTTCCAAAAAGAAAGTATATATATATGAGATAGTAGATAGGTAGGTATATGATAGACAGATGATAGATAGATAGATAGATGATAGGTAAATTGATAGATAGAAGGATGATAGGTGCTGTGAAAAAAAATAAGAAATTCAATCATAAAATTTTATATCTGACCATAATATGAAAGATCATGAAAGTTCATTACTTAAGGTGTTATGTGATAGTCTAAGAACATAAAGCTGATTGTGTAAGAGCTGGGAGTGGGATATCCTGCTGCCTCCTGGTCTAGTGTTCCTTCTACTGAACCATGCTGACTCCATACACATTTGGGAAATGGAATTTACAAAAGTGGATAATAAAGATTCATAACCTTTCCCCATATTGTTCATACTCTCCTTATGCTTAGTAATCAGGATTTTCTATGCCTCTCTAAATGTTCTTATGAAGTCCTCAAATAGTTGGAGTGGCTGCCAAAAGGATGCAATTGTATGATGAGAAACACCTATACAATCTTATTTCACAATTTGGGAGAATGAAAAAGGAATCAATTGGAAAGTAAGCACAAAGTTCTTGGCATTAACTCATATAATTTGTCTAAATTTGTGGTAGAAATAACTGTTAACTATTGCTGTTTTACTGTTGCTGAACTTCACAGTACTTTTACTTACACATATGACTTGCATCTGTACTGTAAGTTTTTCTAAAGACAATGCAATAATAATGGAGCTCTTTGGAGATTCCAATACCTTGATTTATAGGAAATGATATTCATATTAACTGCATTCTCTCACTATAACTTTTAATAGATGTGTTATGTTCATTTTCTACAATGTCTCTGTAGAATATTCTGCCTGGAGGTCTGTGTTTTCCACTAATGAAAATGAACCATATTACATTCAGTGCAGAGCATAAAAGAAGGATATTACAGAAATAAGGACACGTAATTTATTAATTTCACCTTCAAGTAAACCTTCAGGACTTTAGGGTCAGATTTGGGGCCAGTCATGGTGCATCAGCATATTCAATTTAAAAGACCTGGGTCCAGGGGTCATTAGGAGACTTTTCAAGGTTTCTGCTACATAAACTCTGAAAATTTAATTATAGGCATGAATAAGGCAGTAATATTTTCAAACTCCATAGTATTTACTTAGCTAGCCAACCCTGTAGTCATGTATTTTCATTCAGTCATGTTCAGGATGAGAAGAACATAGTTAGTTACACATTTGATAAAATCTAATATAATGCCAGTCAGTTAAGGCATTATTAGTTAGATTCTCAGTTGAGTCTGTCATGTATTGAAATAGATACACAAGAGGATTAGCTTTGGGAAATTTTAAACTTCAGCTCTTTCAGGAAATGCTATCCATAAAAAGCCAATTGCACCTGGATTTGCTGAGGGGTGGTGGTTGTTGTTGTTGTTATATGCTGTCGAGTCAGATCCGACTCATAACGACCCCTCCTTGGGTTTCCGAGGCAGTGTCACTACGGAAGTAGATTGCCCCATCTTCCTTTCGAGGAGTGGCTGGTGGGTTTGAACCACCAGCCTTCTGGTTAGCAGTTAGGTGCCTTAGCCACTATGCTACCAGGGCTGAGGGGTGGTGGCTGTTGGCAAATATGAAGTGCTCTGTATCCCATTGTCTGCTGTCTTGCAATACTGTGGGATAGAGTGTAATTGGTAGACTACATTCTCTGGGGAGCCCTCAGAACCTGGAAGCCCATCTCTTGAAGCCCCCTTTATGGGTTGTAAATGAAAAAATAATTTGCAAAGTGATAACTTCTGTTTTTCTTTTGTTGTTATTTAAACAAAGTGCAAAGGAATACAGCCTGCAGGATTAGCATCAGTCAGATTTAGCCAACACAGATGGGATTTATAATCCTTTTATTTAATAATCTATGCAATAATTATATTTTCTATACACAAATACCCATTGGGAATGGTGGTGTTCATAGTAATTAGGTGGCACTGGTATTTTCAGGTATTTACTAAGAAATAAAAAATAAACAAAAAATAATCCTAACTTTGAATACTATAATTATCCCAGGTTCTTTTTATCAGAATGAAGCCAAAAAAGTATACTGACTCCTCATTTATCTACTATCTCATTATTATACATTTCACATTTACAACAATATTAACAATTCTACTACCTAATTATTCTGAATATGAATGATGTATATCTGGCAAGAATGAACACAGAGGTGTGAAGCAACAGCTTTGGTCTTTAAGATTATGTGTCCACCATGATTCTCAGTGGTTCTGCAGTTAAGTAATCATTTTATAATATGATGTAATTATCTTCAATTTTTGCATAACATAGATTTTTGCATAATAACCTTCTCTTTGAAAATTAAGTCTCAGTAAGTGACTCAGTAAGTCAGTAAGTGAGGAGTTGGTATATTTCTAATCTCATCTATGTCCAAACAAATTCATACAATGTACACAAAGAAAAGTATATGCTATTATAAACACAACTTAAATGTGATAGTTAAGGTTGTGTGTAAACTTGGCTGGGCCGAGTTAAGTTGCTAGGCAGTTGGTGGTAATTATTTCTCATGATGAGACTGGCAATCAACTCCATAGTGGTATCCACTATAAGCTGCTGAGTAGGGATGTGGTCTGTTTCCCATATATAAGAAGCAGATTTGAGAATGGTCTCTAGCTATGGCATGCTTGAACCCTGCATGCAGCTGAGTTGTTGTTCAGCAAGCAGCCTGACATGCTCTGCCGATCATGGGACTTTCAATGGACTTGAATCAATAGCCTGCCATGTTGTTTGGTAACATCAGGACTGTGCCTTTTTACTTGTTGATCTTGTGTCTGTCTCAGCAGCCAGGAGCTGTCTGAGAGAATAGAAGCCTCTAAGTTCGGTGGGCCAGGAATAGGAGGCAGAGCTGAAGCCCAAGGGTGAGGGATTTTTCACCCTGGAGCTCTGGTAGCATAGTGCCTAAGGCATTTGACTGCTAACCAGAAGGCTGGTGGTTCAAACCCACCAGCCACTCCTTAGAAGGAAGGTTGAGCAATCTACTTCCACAGTGATACTGCCTCAGAAACCCAAGGAGGGGTTGCTATGAGTCAGATCCAACTCCACAGCAGGGACTTTGGTTTTGATTTGCCTAGAGCCTGGCACTTTGAACTCGCACTTAAAATCTCCAAAATTGTAAGAGAATAAACTCCTGTTTGCTAAAACCACCCAATTTGTGGCATATTTCTATCAGAGTGGCACTTGGTGACCAAAACAAATGTCAAAGTTTTATACATATGTCTGCTCACTAACCATTTGAAAGATAGATGAGGTTGTAGCTAACATCATTTTGTGAAGTTTGAACAACTCCTATTCAAATTATGTGCTTGACCATGTATTTAAAGAAATAGCAAATGCTCCTTCCATATTCCTTCTCAGTAAGCCAAGTGTTTGGGAATCAGGCAAGGGTAAAGAAAATTCAAATTATCAGTATTTTACAAATTGCTACACAGAATTGCTTACCATTCTATGGCATTCCTATAGTACCTGGCTGGTGCAAACAGTTCAGGTGCTGACTGAAGGGCTGTAACTTTAAGGCCACATAGAGCCACCTTGCAAGAAAGATCTGGTGATCTACTTTCAAAAAAGGAGTCATTTAAAATCCTATGGAACACAATTCTACCCTGACACACATGAGGTCACCACGAGTTGAAGCCAACTCAATGACAATTGGTACTAGTTTAGTATAGTATAGGTAGCCTTGCAGGTAATGTGATAAAGCTGCAAAAAGTTAATGTTTTTAAAAACCAAACTCACTGCCATCAAGTTGATTATGATTCATACGGACCCCCATTGGGTTTCCAAGGCTGTAAATCTTTATGGAAGTAGATCGCTTCATCTTCCTTCCACGGAAAGGCTGGTGGGTTCAAACTGCTGACCTTGTGGTTAACAGGCAAGTGCCTTATCCACCACACCACCAGAGCTCCTTTGTTCCCCATTGTTGTTGTTAGGTGCTGTCAAGTTAATTCCAACCTAACCACAGCAGAACAAAATACTACCTGCTCCTGCATTATCCTCAAAACCTTTTATATGCTTGAGCCCATCATTGCAGTCACCATGTCAGTCCATTTTATTGAGAGTCTTGCCCTCTTTTGCTGACTCTCTGCTTCACAAATCAGGATCTTTTCCAGGGACTGGTCCCTTATAAAAACATGAAAGACAAAGTCGGGCCATTCTCACCTTTAAGGAGCATTCTGGCTGGACTTCTTCCAAGAAAGATTTATTCATTCTTCTGGAAGTCTATGGTAGTTAAAATATTCTTCTCCAACACCACAATACAAATGCATCAATGCTTCTTTGGTCTTTCTTATTGTCCAACTTTCACATGCATATGAGGTGACTGAAAATATCATGGCTTGGGCCAGGCACACCATTCTCTAAAATGACATCTTTGTTTTTAATGCTTTAAAGAGGTCATTTGCAGCAGGTTTGTCCAGTGCAATATGTTGTGTGATCTCCTGGCAGTTGCTTTCATGGGTGTTGATTGTGTATCCAAGTAAAATTAAATGCTTGACAATGTCACTCTTTTCTCCTTTTATTATGACATTGCTTATTGGTCCAGTTGTAAGGATTTTTGTTTTCTTTATGAAGAGGTGTTATCCATACACAAGGCAGTAATCTTTGATCTTCATCAATAAGTACTTCAAGTCTTCACTTTCAGAAAGTAAGGTGTATCATCTGCATATCTCAGATTGTTAATAAGTCTTCCTCCCATTAAAGTGTGAACAAAGTTGCAGGAGAAAGGCTAAAAAAAAAAACTAATTAAAAGATGTAGTAATTGATATTGCTTAGAGCTCAATGAGGAGATCTAGTGGAGTAGTGGTTAAGGCATTTGGCTGCTAAGCAAAGGTCAGTGGTTCAAACCCACCAGTCACTCTGAGGAAGAAAGATGAGGCAGTCTGCTTCTGCCAAGATATACAGCCTTGGAAACCCAGTAGGGGTGGCTGTGAGTCATAATTGACTCAATGACAGTGAGTTTGGTTTTGGTTTTTGAGAGGCCGATGAGCAGGTATAATGGGAAAGATGAAATGTGCAAAGAAGACTAGGCTTAGAGAATGCAATTCTGGAATATAAGAGCCCTATTATGATGGATGTGGTAGACAGAATAATGGTCCCCAAAGATGTCTATGCCATGGTTCTGAGAACCTATGGATATGGTACTGTACATGGAAAAAGAGACTGCTGGTATGATTACGTGAAGAATATTGAGATGGGAAGATTATCTTGGATTATTTGGATGGACCAAGTGTAATAACATGGTTCTGTATAAGAGGGAAGTAAAAGGTCACAGTAAATAGTAGAAATGTGATAGATGGTTGAAACAAGAAATTAGAATTATAGGAGAAAGGGCCTAAAGCAGGCAGCCTCTAGAAAATGAAAGAGACAAGTAACAAATTGTCTCCTGTAGTTCCAGAAGAATAAACCCTGCTGATATCTTGATTTTAGTCCTATAAGACTCATTTTGGATATCTGACCTCCAAAACTATAAGAGAATAAATCAATTTTGTTTTAAGCCACTACGTTTGTGATCATTTGTTTTAGCACCAATAGTAAACTGACACAAAGGTATGAACATGGGTGCTGGTGACCAAAATTGGGGGTGGAATTATAAAACTTGAACTTGAGAATTTGGTTAGTGATCTATGTAAGCAGTTAAGAATGTGATCTTGTGATTGACTGAGAGTTCTGGCAAGATGGCGGACTAGGCAGAAAGACTACACAGACCCTCTTCAACAAAGAAAAGGGAAACCAATTAACACAGACACAGAAGATAATCTTGGACCACTGAGATTTGAAGGGAAGGATATGGAAGTGGACTAAACCCCAACTAGCAGAAGAATTTCTGTGAAAAAAAGAAAAAAGGAGACATACAGAGCTGCGGTCTGCCAGCAATCCTGAGCGATCCTGACAGCACAGACAGCTTGGAGATTCCCAAGTGGTGGTAGGACCTAAGATTTAACCTAAAAATCACCCTGCTAGCCAGGGACTGAATGGAGGATTGTGCATGGTGGCTGGGGAACAAATGGAGAAGGTGAAGAGAAAAGTGAGCTGAACTGTGGACTTTTGCTGGTCCAGAGAGCACTGCTATTTTGAAGGTCTAAAAAGTGGCTTGACTATTTTGGATATTTAAAGAGACAGCACTCTCAAAGATTCCTGGGGCTTAAGAACATGTTCTGATTTCCAACAACCCCAAGGACACTCAGGACCTGCAAGACTGAAAAGGTACAACATTCCTTTTATTACTCTAATACCCCACAACCTCTTGGTGAACGGAGGTGCTGCCATCTCCCATTCACACCTACCTTTTGGGCCCACAGGAACTCTATCACAGTCTGTGTGCTCAGACAGAAGCTGGTGCCCTGCCCTGTCCACTGATTATTTTTTTCCTCTTTTTTTATTTTTATTTTTTTTCTTTTTTGCTTTCTTTTTTTCTGGTGATTAGTTTGCTTGTATTTGTCTGTTTAAAAAACAAAACTAATATTATTAATACTTTTGTCCTTTTATTACTATTATTAATCTTCCCCTCCCAGGTCCTTTTTTTCAGCATTTTTTCTTTTCCCTGTGTCTAGTTGAATTTTTTTTTTTAAGGTATTTTTTTTTTTTTTTTTCTTTTCCCCCTTTTTTCTTGTGGCTAAAATTGTTCCTTGTTTTTCTTTTTGCATTTTTTCCATTTTTTTTATTAATTTATTATTCCCCTTCCCTACTTTTTTTTTCTTAGTGCCCTATCCCCAGATATTGCAGGTTTTCTTGTTTCTTTTTTTTCTCCTTTTTTCTTTTTTTGCTTACAGTTCTTGTGTGATTACATGGTATGTTTTTCATCCATGGGCTTTTAGTTTTTTTATGGTTATTCAATTGTAATTTGTGTCTAACAGAGTGGGAGACAACAACAGTCCCCATAACACACAACTACACCCACACCTCCTGCAACTTCACTTACTGAGCAAGAGCCACCACCTCCTTCTCCACCAATGGACCAATGATAAAAAATCACCAAGAAAAGCCTGAATCACCATTCACTGCTCCTCACAAATAATTAACAGAGATCTAAATACAACAATGCCATGATGCCTTGGAGACATCATACAATTACAGTTCACACAAAGAAGCAGGATAAAGTGGTAGAAACAAGGGAGCAAGATAAAGAACCAGAACACATCCCTGAGGAAAAGCAACATTGGAACTTTGTGATAAGGAATTCAAAAGAATTATCTTTAGGTACCTTCAAAGGATTGAGACACAGACCAAAGATAACACAGAAAAAACTTTAGAAGAATTTTGGAAGAAAATACAAGAAAAAAATGACAGAATAAATGAAAAATTAGAAATTATTCTAAATCTACAGATAGAAATCCAGAAGAGTAATACTAAATTGTCAGAAATAGATAACACATTGGAAGGGCAAAGGAGTAGAATTGATGCCATGGAAGACAGAATTAATGAGATTGAAGACAAATATCTGAATACTTCTTTGGAAAGGGATCAATCAGAAAAAAAATAAAAACAAAATGAAGAAAGCCTAAGGTTCATGTGGGATACC
>NW_006921746.1:2948790-2981480 GCF_000298275.1 Orycteropus afer afer | reverse complement strand
TAGATGGTGCCTGGCTACCACTGTCATCCACTTGGAAGGGGATCTATGTAGGAGATCCTTGATAGAGAGGGAGAACAATGTGGAACAAAACTCACAATCATTTGGAGAAAACAAGAAAAAAATTGGGGACCAGGTTTGCTGGTCCAATAGAGCCTGGTGGAACCACTGAGCCTATGGTCCCTAGCTGCCCTTCAGGTCTGGAATTGAACCCACACCTGTGGTTTCCAGTCAAACAAAATCAGGCATATGAGCTGAAAATTTACCTCAAGTAGATACACTCCTTGGAGAGAACAATCATGGGAGAAAAAAAATGGCTGCTTATGTACAGGGAGACAGCTCAGGCGCAGGAGTGTATGGAGGGATGGACACTGGGAAGAGGTTACTATGGGGAGGGGAGCTGTTGCATTGTGGTAAACTGTGGTCAGTGACATGAGACAAAGTATATGTGAACTGCTGTATGGATAGTGAATTTGCTCTGTAAATCTTCACCCAAATCCCCCCCCCCAAAAAAAAGAATGTGATTTGTGAGCTTTTTACACAACAATAAATAAGCGGAGATGCTACCTCAACTATAAAACTTTAAAATTGTGTGTTTTATCTTTCCTGAGTTCCTGAATCAACCTTTTTATAATTGTACAACAGTACTTTTTGCGTTTACCTGACCACATTTTGTTTCCCCCTATGCTTATATTTATAATTAAAATGCAATAAAATTCAATTGACTTCCAGTACTAAGTTCATACAGAATCTGCCAAGAAAAATCTAAGAATGTCTACTTCAAGCTCTTATACAGAATCAATTTCAATTTTAATAGAAATGGTACTTTATCACAAGCAACATAAGAAAAATATGTTGCTGCATCAAGGCAAACTGGAAATAATAAGATTATAAAAAAAAATTAAACAGCACATCTTTGGGAATTATTAGGGGATCTTGATAATTCTTGACACAATGTCTTGTATTTTTGTCATTTATGTAACTTCCACTAGTATAAATGGTGAAACTCTCACTGTCATCGAGTCGGATATGACTCATATTGACCCCTCCTTGGGTTTCTGAGGCAATATCACTAGGCAGGTAGATTGCCCAACCTTCTATCTGAGGAGTTGATGGTGGGTTTGAACAACCAGCCTTCTGGTTAGCAGTCAAAGCCCTTAGGCACAACACTACCAGAGCTCCCAAAATGCTGAAACAATCACTAATTTTTTTCTATCAATTGGGGTTAAACTACAGCACAACTTTGAAAGAGTTTTGTGATGGAAAATGACTAGTAGGTGACAATAAGCTCCAAAATCTATAGCTAAAAACTTGCTAACACTGTCTTTTGCTAACAGACAAGTCCACAGCTTCTTGGGTGACAATTTTTTATGCTCAGTACACATTTACATAAAAATAACCTGTACTTTCAAGATTATGGATTTGCTGAGTTCTCAAAGCATAGAATTTGATTCTGAATGACTGTTCCTAGTACATAGGCATTTAGTGGTTGATGCTGGTAATTAAAAGAAAGGACAAAATTCTCTTTTCTTTTTTCTTCAGATTCCATTTTTGCACATGACACCTTGGCAGACTCTTTTCCCAACCAAAGGAAAGTAAAGCAAAATAACACTGAAATGTACAAAACATTGAAAATTTGAAGTAAAATCCCCATGATAGTTAGTGATTACATTCCTTTAATTATATCTTGTAACAAAACACTAAGTAGAAACTATGACAAGCTTGAACAAAAATAGAATAATTGAAAACAAAATTAAGAAAAAAAGCAGTGACTATCATAAAATAATAATAATAATAATAATACCTCTCTACTTCTTTGCTGAGTAGAGTCAACAATATTTCAAATCTGGTATCCAAGGTGTCGGTGACCCAAATTTCCTATCATATTCAATTTATAGGATATATCAGTGGAAGAGAAAACATGAGTGGAAAAAAATGACAAGTTTTAGAAAAACTGTGGTATCTGCTGCACTGATAGAATTTATGCAGCTTTCCACATTGTTCCATTTTAATACAAAATCATGACTCCATGTTCTTACTTAAAAGAATCTACATTTGCTTTTTTTGATGAGGACAATAGCGAGTCATTGCCAGAGATGACTCCAAATTCAGACACCTGGAGATGATGGCATGGTAGTTAAGAGTATTTACTTTGGAGCTGGACTTGTTAGGTTCAAATCTCAGCTTTGCCTTTCAATAGCTACATGACCTTGAGCAATTTGCTGTATTTGTCAATGTCTTAATTTTGTCATCTGTAGAATTAACATAATACTAGTATCAATCTCCTTTATTTATTTTGTGGAACAAATGTGTAAAAGGGAGTATGACAAACAGTACTAATGTCTTTGAGGCAGTATGAAAATATGCATAAATGAATATACACAGTTTATTTATTCTGTGCCTAGACTTGAGCTTGAGAGTTGCTGTCACACCAATTTATTTAATTGCTTAAAATATCTCTACAAAGTACATATTACCATAACTTGCATTTTAAAAGTGGAAAAAAGCATATAGATGTCACATCTTTTAGAGTACTTTTCATGATTTTTTGTGACTAAGGCAATGCTTCTCCTATGAGTTTCTACAATACACTCTATTCTTCCTCTTTTCAATATTCAATAAACATTGTAATTGCCTATTTATTTGTCTGTCTTCCACACTGTACAATGAGTTTTTTGAGAGTTAAGTCTATGTTGTGCCCATGTTTATCTCTTAAGTGCATTGTATAATGTCTGATATAAGTAGTTGATCAAAAACATAGGTTTGTTAACTACTGTATAAAATTATTTGGAACAGACTAGCACTAAACCCATCCTCCCCCCTTGTTTTCTTCACTAGAGAGACTGACAAATCTTATAACTTTTCTAACCTCTCTTGCAGCTAGGAGTGACGATGTGACAAAGTCTGCCCAATGAGATATTAATGGATTAATTATATTGGGGAAAAATGATGGTGTAGGAAGATTTTGTTTTTCTTCTAAAAGAAGGCAAAGATAGCAGGTTCCATTCATTTCTCCCTTCTTTCTTTTTTTTTTTTTTTTAATAGTAGATATGAGTTGCAGAGATGTACCAAGCATCTTCAGACTACAAAATGATAAGTTTGTGGTCAAAAGATGCTAAGGATGACATGCAGGGAAATGCAAAGGCGTAGGTAAATAAACCTACAACAATAATTGTCTATCTCCAGACTGAGGTGAGACAATAATCTCTATACATTTGAGCAGTTTTATGTGGGAGTTTTTATCAATTTCAGTTAAATTCATACCTACCTAGAATACCCATCCTTTTTCTCCACTCCCAATGAATTTGACCTGGTTCAGAATGTATGCATGGAGAGTATCTCATAACAAAAACCTGGTTCAGTGTGCTACCTGTCTGTCCAGATGACGAAAATCAGCTAGGTTTGAGTCATAAAATTCAAATGCAGCTGCAAAAGCAGCAGGATAATGACTATTAAAAAAAAAAAAAAAAAAAAGCTAGTTATTTGGAATGGCTCTAGTAATGACTGACATTCTCTCCAGAAATGTGATTAAATGGAACCTTAACTATAGGTACCTAATATTTCAACCTTTCTTGTGGCTTTTAATAAAGAGGATATGTCTATCATAAAAAATTCAATCTGAGCAAGGACTTTCATGGATGTACATGAAAATATAAATGACAGAGAAAAAAGAACCTATAATATAGCAAAAATATAATATTGGTCAAGAGGAAAATTAAATTAAAATGATGGAGGAAAAAAAAAAAGCCAAAAGTACCTCAATCCTTTTTATATCCTCTAAAATAGCAGTCAGTTCTTTCTAGTTTGAATGACTTCTTGGGGCCCTAACTGATTACGTTATGCTTCAGAATATCATAGCATATGAATTGTAGGATGACATCAGGAACACCACATATGAAGAAAGTAAAAGGTCATTAAAAACACAGAAAAGGCAGAAAAGACAAAAATGGATGTCAGAAGAGACTCTGAAACATGCTCTAGAACAGAGAATAGCTAAAAAGAATGGAAGAAATGACATAAAGAGCTGAACAAATTTCAAAGAGCAGCTCGAGAAGACAAAGTACAGTATTATAATGAAATGTGCAATGACTTGGGGTTAGAAAATCAAAGGAGCAGAACACACTTGGCATTTCTCAAGCTGAAAAAACTGAAGAAAAATACAAATTTTGGGTTGAAATATTGAATAATTCTAGGGGCAAAATATTAAAAATGCAGGAAGCATCAAAAGAAGATGGAAGGAATACATAGTCACTGTACCAAAAAGAATTGGCCAACGTTCACATTTCAGAAGTTATCATATAACAGAGAATTAATGGTATTGAAGGAAGAAATCCAAGCTACACTGAAGGCACTGGTGAAAAAGAAGATTCTAGGAATTGACAGAATAACAAGAGAAATGTTTCAACAAACAAGTGCAATGTTGGAAACCTTCCCTTGTTTATGCCAAGAAATTTGAGAGACAGCTACCTTGCCAATTGACTGCAAGAGATTCATATCTGTGCCTTTTGTAAAGAAAGGTGATCCAAAAGAATGTCGAAATTATTGAGCCATATCATTAATATCACATGCAAGTAAAAATTTGCCGAAAGTTTTCAAAAATGGTTGTAGCAGTAGATCCACAGGGAACTGCCAAAAATTCAAGCAGATTTAGAAGAGGACTTGAGATGAGAGGTATCATTTTTAATGTCAGATGGATCTTGACTGAAAGCAGAGAATACCAGAACAATGTGAACCTGTGTTTTATTGACTATGCAAAAGTATTTGATCATTACTAATTATGGATAACATTGCTAAGAAGGGGAATTCCAGAACACTTACTTGTGCTCATGAGTAACTTGCATATAGGTAAAGAGGAAATTATTTGAACAGAACAAGGGGATATTGCATGGTTTAAAATCAGGAAGTTGTGCATCAAGGTTGTATCCCTTCAGAATACTCATTCATCTGTATGATGAGTAAATAATTTGTGAAGCTGGACTATATGGAAATGAACTCAGCTTCAGGATTAGAGAAGAACTCATTAACAACCTGTGATATGCAGATGACACAGTCTTGCTTGCTGAAAGTGGAGATGACTTGACGCATTTAGTGATGAAATAAAACACTACAACCTTCAGTATGGAGTATACCTTAGCATAAAGAAAACAACAATCCTCACAACCAAAGCAATAGCAACATCATGATAAATGGAGAACAGTTTCAAGTGGTCAAGGATTTCATTTTACTTGAATGCAAACCCCACAACCTTGGAAGCAGCAGTCAACAAATCAAATAAAGTATTGCACTGCTGCAAAGTCTCCTGCAAAAAAACTCTTTTTAGTGTTAAAGGACAAAGATGTCACTTTGAAGACTAAGGTGAGCTTGACCCAACCTATGGTTTTCTCAATAGGTTCATGTGAAAGTGAAAGCTGGACACTGAATAAAAAAAAAAAATGGAAGAAGAATTGATTCATTTGAATTGTGGTGGTGGAGAAAAATATTGAAAATATCATGGAATGCCAGAAAAATGGACAAATCTGTCTTAAAAGTACAGTCAGAATGCGCTTTAGAAATGAGACTGGCCAGATTTCCTCTCTTGTACTTTGGTCTTTTTATCAGAAGCAACCAGTTCCTGGAGAAGGACATCATGCTTGGTAAAGAAGAAAGTCAGTGCAAAAGAGGAAGACCTTCAATAAGAGGAATTGACAAAGTGGCTGCATCAGTGGGCTCAAATATGGCAATGATTGGGAGGATGGTGCAAGACTGGTGAGTATTTCCTTCTGTTGTACATAGGGTCACTATAAGTCAGAACTGATTTGAATCCAGCTAACAAAAAATAAAGTGGTGTTTTCATAACTGTGGTCAGGATTTAGAAAAATCAACCAGGAACAATGCTGTATTCTGGGTCTCATAACACTAGGAAGATGTTTTGACCCCTAGATCTGAAAGGGCAAGAAGAGGTTGATTTAATTACTAGAATTTTGACAGAATAATGTGGAGAGTGCCTGACAAGAGCTTTAAACTTCTGTAGCAGTATCAATCTACTTGTGCCTAGAGGGCAAGAGTGCAGTACCCTTGAACCCTCCTATAACCTTCCACTAACGTCTTTTAAGGAGCTCTGGTAGCATAGTGCCTAAGGCACTTGACTGCTAACCAGAAGGTTAGCAGAAGGTTCAAATCCACCAGCCACTCCTAGGAAGGAAGATGGGGCAATCTACTTTCGTAGTGATACTGCCCCGGGGACCCCAAGGAGGGGTCGCTATGAGTCAGGTCCAACCGACGGCACATAACAACAACAACAACAATGTCTTTTAATGAGCACCCTTGGAAACTGGAAAACAAAAGGTCCCAGTGATGCAGTTAATAGTGTCAAGTTCCCTATCCCTACCCCAGGAACAAAATTGTGAAGTGCAAAGTTTGTGAATAGAAGGACAAATGAAGAATATGCAGGAAAATAACCTGTTAGGATTGAAACAGAAATTGATAATGGACAATGTTGAGACAAAAAGCTACAATAGTTGGGACTGACATACAGACTAGTTCACAAGTGGTAAGAAAACTGAAAGAGGAGCCTGAAGTGATAGTCCATACTATGTAGGATCAAAATATTTTTTAATACTTTTATTTATGCTTGGAAGGCAGATTATATATGTGTGAATTTGTAGTATTAGGGGAAGAAGTTGGAAAATAGAATATTAATATATGTGGTGGTTTGTATTGGCTGCGTTTGGTGAAATATCAAGAAAAAGAGGAACTCAGGAAAAGGGGTTCTAAAGGAAATAGGAAGAGTCCACAAGTTCTGGCACTTCCTGGATTGGAAGCAGAAGGGTTTCTTAACCCCAAATAGTAAAAAATAAAATGAAGAAATGGTATGAATATAAAAAAGTGAAATTAAAACTCAGACTCTTGGCAATCAGCAATTCAAGAACAAAGATATTAAACTCTATTAAAATCTCTGTGTGGTTTATAGTTCTGGTGACATTATGGGATACATGAAAAATCTTTTCAATTAGTCAAAATATCTACAGAAAAAGATATTATAGGTTTGGATTACCTACTCATCATTTTGGAATTCTAGAGGTCGGTCGATGAAAGAGGGGAAAACCCTCAATAAGATGGATTGACCCCATTGCTGCAACAATGGGCTCAAGTGTAGCAAGCATTGTGAGGATGACACAGGACCAGGCAGTGTTTTGTTCTGTTATACTTAGGGTCACTATGAGTCAGAGCTGACTCGACGACATCTAACAACAACAACTCAAGAATTATTAAAGAAAGAGGGAGAGTCATAGGGCTTTGTTGTTCTTATGCTTGTTAGGTAATGTCATTCCAGTTCTGACTCAAACTGATCCTGTACACAACAGAATAGAACACTGCTTGGTCCTTCAACATCATCACAATGATTGATATATTTGAACCTATTGTTAAAGCCCCTTGTCAATCCATAACAAGGAGGGTCTTCATCTTTTTCTCTGATCCTCTACTTTATCATTGTTGTTTTTAGATGTCATTGAGTTGGCTCCAATTCATAGCAACACTACATACAACAGAATGAAACACTGCCAAGTCTTAAGCCATCCTCACAATACTTGCTATGCTTGGGCCCATTATTGCACTTACTATGATAATCCATCTCTTTTAGGATATTACCCTTCTTTGCTGGCCCTTTACTTTACTAAACATGATATTCTTCATCAAGGAATGGTCCCTTCTGATAGCATGAACAAAGCAGATAAAACAAAATCTGGCCATTCTCACTTTTTAGGAGCATTCTGGCTGTATATCTTCCAGGACCAATTTTTTCATTCTTCTGGCAAAAAAAAAAAAAAAAAAAAACCTCACTGCCATCAAGATGTATCTGACCCATAGTGACCAATCCTTGGGTTTCTGAGGCAGTATCATTACAGAAGTAGGTTACTCAGTCTTCCTTCTGAGGAGTGGCTGGTGGGTTTGAACTGCCAACCTTCTGGTTAGCAGTCAAATGCCTTAGGCACTACACCACCAGAGCTCTGGCAGTCTATGGTATTTTCAGTATTCTTCACCAATACCACAATTCAAAGGCATCAACTCTTCTTTGATCTTCCTTACTCAATGTCCAACTTTCACATGCATATGAGGTGATTGAAAAAATCTCTACAAAGCATAATATTTTTCTTCAGAGAGCTCTGGTAGCATAGTGCCTAAGGCATCTGACTGCTAACCAGAAAGGATGGTGGTTTAAACCAAACAGCCACTCCTCAGAAGGAAGGTTGGGCAATCTACTTCCATAGTGATACTCCCTCCAAAACCCAAGGAGGGGTTGCTATGAGTTGGATCTTACTAGATGTGGGTTTTTTTGTTTGTTTGTTTGTTTGTTTGTTTGTTTTGGTTTGGTTTGGTTTTGATACCATGATAATGTGAGACAAAGTCTCGTCATCCTCCCATCTAAGGAGTTTCCTGGCTGTACTTCCAAGACAGATTTGTTTGTTCTTTTGGCAGTCCATAGTATATGGACAGGGCCTATCCCCAAAGGTGGGAAAAGGAGAGGAACACCAGGGACTACAAAGCCTCAGGATCCTGGTAGGATCCAGGTAAGGGGAGGGTGAGAGTTTTCGAAAAGCTAAGGGAGACAAACTTATCTGTCAGTTTTTCTTACTGTTATGGCTTCTGCATTGCTGTGAGGCTACAGGCTGTGCCATTGATGTTTCAAACACCAGTAGGGTTGCACATGGTGCACAGGTTTCAATGAAGCTTACAGACTGAGACAGACTAGGAAGAAGGAAAAGGCCATCCACTTCTCAAATAATTGGCCAGGGAAAATCTTATGAATAGCAGACAAACACTGATACATTACTGGGCGAACTTATGAATAGTCTGGAAACATAGTCAGATACAATGCAGGAAAACAAGCCCTTTAGTTTGGAAGGCACTCAAAATACAACTGGAAAAGAGCTGCCTTGTCAGAGTAGAAGCAATCTTAATGATATGGAAAAAGTAAAGCCTTTGGGACCTCCATTTGCTGATGTGGCACAACACAAATTGAGGAAAAACAGCTTCAAACATCCATTAATAATCAGAACATGGAATGTACAAAGTATGAATCCAGGAAAATTGGAAGTTGTCAAAAATGAAATGCAACACATAAAGATTGATATCCTAGGCATTAGTGAGCTGAAATGGACCAGTTTTGGACATTTTGAATCAAACAACCATATGATCTATGATGCCAGGAATGGCATGGCATTCATCATCGCGAAGGATGTTTCAAGATCTGTCCTGAAGTACAATGCTGTCAGTAATAGGACAATATCCACACGCCTACAAGGAAGACCAGTTAATACAACTATTATTCAAATTTACCCACCAACTGCCAAAGCAAAAGATGAAGAAATTGAAGATTTTTATCAACTTTTTATAGTCTGAAATTCACTGAACATGCAATCAAGATGTGTTAATTACACTGGTGACTGATATGCAAAAACTTGGAAACAACGAAGTATCACCAGTAGTTGGAAAATTTGGCCTTGGTGGCAGAAATAATACTGAAGATCCCATGACAGAATTTTGTAAGACCAATGACTTATTCATTCTTTTTTTCAACAACACAGACAGTAGATATACATGTGGACTTCTCCAGATGGAGTTCACAGGAATCAGACTGACTACATTTGTGTAAAGAGGTGATGGAAAAGCTCAGTATCTTCAGCCAAAACCAGGCCAGGAACTGATTGTGGAAGAGACCATCAACCACTCATATGCAAGTTCAATTTGAAGTAAAAGATAAATAAAACAATGCCATGAGAGCAAAAATATGACCTTGACTATATCCCTCCTGAATTTAGAAACCATCTAAAGAATAAACTTGATGCATTGAACACCAATGACGGAAAACCAGAAGAATTGTGGGGTGACATCAAGAACATCATCCATGAAGAAAGCAAGAGGTCATTAAAAAGATAGAAAAGAAGACCAAAACGGATGTCAGGAGAGACTCTGAAATTTGCCCTTGAGCAGAGAGTAGCTAAAGCAAATAGAAGAAATGACAAAATAAAAGAGCTGAAAAGAGTTCAAAGAGCAGCTTGAGCAGACAAGGCCAATTACTATAATGAAATGTGCAAAGATCTTGAGTTAGAAAACCAAAAGGGAGGAACATGCTCAGCATTTCTCAAGCTGAAAGAACTGAGAAAAAAAAAATGTATATCTCGAGTTGCAATATTGGGAAATTCTATGGGCAAAATATTGAATGATGCAGGAAGCATCAAAAGAAGATGGAATTAATACAGTCACTGTACCAAAAAACTGATTGATCTTCATCCATTTCAGGAGGTGGCATATGTTCAAGAATCAATGGTATTGAAGGATGAAGTTGAAGCTGCCCTGAAGGAATTGGCTAAGAACAAGGCTCCAGAAATTGACGGAATACCCATTGAGATGTTTCAATAAATGGATGCCCCACTGGAAGCACCCACTTGGTTATGGCAAAAGATTTGGAAGAGACCTACCTGGCCAAATGACTGGAAGAGATCCATATTTGTACTCATTCTGAAGAAAGGTGATGCCACAGAATGGGGAAATTACAAACAATATCATTAATATTGCATGCAAGTAAAATCTTACTGAAAGATAATTGAAAAATGGCTGCAGCAGTATATTGGCAAAGAAGTTCCAGAAATGCAAGCTAGATTCAGAATAGGATGTGGAATGGGGGATATCATTGCTGATGTCAGATGGATCTTGGCTCAAAGCAAAGAATTCTCTGGTATTTTACTTGTGTTTTATTGTGCTTACTTGTGTTTTATTGACTATGCAAAGCATTTGATTGTGTGGATGATAACAAATTGTGGATAACATTGAAAAGAATGGGAATCCTAGAACACTTAACTATACTCATGAGGAACCTGTTCATAGACCAGGAGGCTGTTGTTCGAACAGGAAAGGGGACACTGCGTGGTTTAAAATCAAGAAGGGAGTGTGTCAGGGTTGTATCATTTCACCATACTTATTCAATCTGTATGCTGAGAAAATAATCTTAGAAACTGGACTATATATGAAGAAGACCATAGCATCAGGACCGGAGGAAGAATCATTAACAACCTGTGATATGCTAATGACATAACTTTGCTTGTGGACAGTAAGGATGACTTGACACACTTATTCATGAAGATTGAAGAATATAGTCTGAAGTATGGATTACATCTCACTATAAAGAAAATAAAAATCCTCACAACTGGACCTATAAGCAGCATCATGATAAATGGAGAAAAGATTGAAGTTGTCAAAGATTTCACATTGCTTGGTTCTACAATTGATGTCAATGGAAGCAGCAGTCGGGATATCAGATGATGTATACAATTGGGCAAATCAGCTGCAAAGGACTTCTTTCAAGTGTTGAAGAGCAAAGATATCTCCTTGAGGTCTAAGGTGCACCTAACACAAGCCATGATATTTTCAATTGCTTCATATGCATGTGAGAGCTGAACAATGAATAAGGAAGACCCAAGAAGAATTGATGCTTTTGAGTTGTGGTGCTGGGGAAGAGTGCTAAAAGTACCATGGACTGCTAAAAGAACTAACAATCTGTCCTGGAGGAAGTGCAGCTGGAATGCTGCTTGGAAGTAAGAATGGCCAGTCTTCATCTTTCCTACTTGGGGGATGTTGTCAGAAGGGACCATTCCCTGGAGAAGAATGTCATGCTTGATAAGCTGGAGGGTTGAGGAAAGAAGGGAAGGCCCTCAAGGTGATTAATTGACACAGTGTCTTCGGTGATGGGGTCAAGTATAGCAGGGATCAGGGAGATGGCAGAGGGCTGGGTGGTGTTTCGTTCTGCTGTGCATAGGGTCACTATCAGTCGGAGATGACTCAACAGCACCTAAAAACAACAGTATATTCAATATTCTTTACCAACACAGTTACTCTTTGATTTTCTTTATCCATTGCCAACCTTTTGTGTGCATATGAGGTGACTGAAAATGCCATGATTTGGGCAGGCACACTTTAGTCTTCAAAGTGATATCTTTGCTTTATGACACTTTAAAGAGTTTTTTGGCAGCAGATTTTCTCACTGCAATATGTTGTTTGATGTTTTGACTTCTGCTTCCATGAGCATTAAATGTGGATACAAATAAAATTAAAGCCTTGACAATTTCAATATTTTCTCCGTTTATCATGATGCTGCTTATTGGTCAATTTGTGATTTTTTTTTTTTTTTTTAATGTTGGGATATAATCCCTATTGAAGGCTTTAGTCTTTGATCTTTATCAGGAGGTGCTTCAAGTTCTCTTCATGCTCAGCAAGCAAGGTGGTCTCATCTACATATAATCCAAAATAAAACCCACTGCAGATGAGTTTATTCTGACTCTTGGCAACCTTATTGGAAGAAAACTGCTTCGTCTTTCTTCCACAGGGCAGTTGTTGTACTCAAACTAATGATCTTCTGTTTAGTGGGCAAATGCTGTAGTCACTCCACGACCAATGTTTCTTAGCAGGTTCTTAATGAATCTCCCTCCAATCCTGATGCTACATTCTTGATGATATAGACCAGTTTCTCAGATTATTTGCTTACCATATAGACTGAATTAGTATGGTGAAAGGATATAACCCTGAAGTACAGCTTTCTTGATTTTGAAACACACGGTATCATCTTGTTCTGTTTCAATGACTGCCTCTTGGTCTATGTACAAGTTCCTCATAAGCACAATTAAGTGTTCTGGAATTCTCATTGTTCATATGGTATTCATAATTTGTTATGATCCACAGAGTCAGATGGACTTGTGTAGTCAATGAAACATGGGTAAACCTCTTTTTGGTATGCTCTGTTTTTAGGCCAAAGCCATCTGACATCAGCAATGATATTCCATGTCCTTTTCTGAATTTGGCTTGTATTTCTGAAAGTTCTATGTTGATGTATTACTGCAACTGTTTTTTTTTTTTAATGTTTTGTTTTTTAATTGTGATTTGGTTGAAGGTTTACATAGCAAGTTGGTTTCCCATTCAACAATTCATACACATTTATTTCCTGATGTTGATTGTCATCCCACAATGTAAAGACACTCTCTCACTTCTCCTCTGTGTTTACCATTTCCATTTGTCGTTCTTTCTTATCCTGTCCTATGTTCTGAGTTTATCCGTGGGCAAATGCTGGCTTTTTGATCTCTCATGGTTGGTTTTTCTAAGAGATGTGTACATCTCTGTTGTTATTGTTCTCCTTATAGGCCTGCTATTCTTGCCTGAAAGTTGAGCCATAGGGGTAAGTTTAGTTCCAGGCTTTAAGGGTCACTGAGGGCCATATTTTAGGTGTTCCATTAGTCTCTATCAGATCAGTAAGTCTGGTCTTTTTTAGGATTTTGAGTTTTGTTCCATATGTCTCTCCTACTCTATTCAGTACCATTAGTTGTGATCGCTTTCAGAATTGTCAGAAGTGGTGGATGGTCACCATCTAGTTATTCTGGTTTCAGAGTCATGAAGGCCAAATTTCACCTGGTCCATTAGTCATTTAGATGAATTATTTCCTGCATCTTGATTTTCTTCACTCTTCTTTGCTCTGGATAGGATAGACCAACTGATCGCCCTTAGATGGCAGCTCAGTAGCTTTTAAGACTTTGGTAGAATGTAGAATGTTGTCTTTTTGGGCTCTATGAAGTAATTTTTTAATTACCTTCAGCAAAATTTGGAGCTCTGGTGGCATAGTGCCTAAGGCATTTATTTGACTGCTAACCAAACCCACCAGCCACTGTTCAAAAGGAGAACTGGGCAATCTACTTTCGTAGAGATACCGTCTCAGAAACCCAAGGAGTGTTTTGCTATGAGTCGGATTCAACTAAATGACAGTGAGTTTTTCAGCAAAATTTTACTTGTTTGTATGGGTAACAATATTGTTTGATAATTTCTGCTTTCTGTTGGATTACCTTTCTTTGTAATGGGCATAAAATGTATATCTTCCAGTTGGCTGACCAGTCAAATGTCTTCCAAATCTCTTGCCATAGACAGTGAGGACTTCCAGAATTGCATTCCTTTGTTTAACCATCTTACCTGGTATCCCATCAATTCTAGGAGATCTTAATTTTCACCAATGCCTTCAGTATAGGTTACCCTTCTTCTGTCTATAGTATCTGTTCTTCATAACGTGCTATCTTTTTATATGGTTGAACATTAACCAATTACTTTTGGTACAGTGACTGAATTCCTTCCATTGTCTTTTGATGTTTCCTGCATTGTTCAATATTTTGCCAATAGACTCCATCAATATTGAAACATGATGCCTGAATTGTTTTTTCTGTTCTTTCATCTTGAAAAATGTTAAATATGGTCTTCATTTTTTGCATTTCTTACTCCAGGTCTTTGTATATTTCATTATAATGTCTTATTTTGTCTCTTCAAGGCACCTTTTGAAACCTTTCAGCTCTTTGACTTTATCATTTCCTCCATTTACTATAGCTACTAATTTATGTTTAAAAGCAAGTTTCAGAGTCTCTTCTGACATTCAATTTGGGGCTTTTCCAATAAAATTTGAGCAGGTGAGATCCATTAATTATCACCAAAGCTCATAGACCCAGTGCATGATGCAATAGTTCTCTTTCTTCTGCTATGATGATTTAGGAAGCAGGTGTCAAAATGTAGTCTCTGATTGCCTAGGTCTCTGAGTGAATAGTAAAGAGAGCCCCCTCTGCTGTTCTTTTAGACATGAAGCAAAAGTAAGGGACCACATTCTGTCTTATTAAGCCACTGGATTTTTGTGGTTATTTATTAACCCAACATAACGTATCTTAAGTGATATGAGACAATTATCAACTTTTAGAATTAAAGGAATTATACAATATAGTAATAACTCTTAAAATGAAAACTAACCAAGTGCTACAATAATAGTCAAATAATGAAGCCAACAAACACTTCAGCCAAGATGAAATGACCAATTTAGTCATTTAGGCTCATTTAGTCATTTGAGCTCATTTGCAGACATTCAGAAGTTAATGGTTAATAAAAGCAAAATAAAATCATTATAAAGATCAGAAATAATTTTATATTTTAAAATTTAATGCTGATTTTTGTGTGTCTAATATTATACTCTGTCCTTTCTTTTATAGTCTGCTTAGCAGAGAAAATTTTATATTTTAAAATTTTATAAATGTAAGAATAATATTTTTTCTCTAAAATTACTATTCAGTCCAGGGAATATTGAATAATTTTCAGAGACACCATTTTCATCTGTCCAGGAAAACAAGTGAGAAGTTAATTACGGAAACCAAATGTTCATGAGGGTAATGAAAAAGTTCTGACTGGTCTATATAGCACCTCTGGAATTTTAGGGAGCATTTCAGACATAGGAAATGGCAAAATGAAGGTTTATTACCAATATTCTCTGAAACAAAATTACACTAGGCAGTACCTGGAGCAGGAACACCAAATGGGGACAAAGCAGCTGTCAGGAAATGTAACATGTGTCTGTTGGGAAGGACATACAAATAAAACTGCTGATTGGAATTTAAAACACATACTTCTTCAGAGACTGTGAATTCAGTAAAAAAGCAAATCAAACTTTCACATATGGTGAAAACTGAAACATGAGAAGCTGAAGCAACAACAGTGTGTTTGCTTGAGTTATTTCTTCTAATTTTATCTAAGATTCATATCTAAATTTGCTTTGGTCCTTATATCTCAGAAATCCAAGGATGGGTCACTATGAGTAGAATCCCACTCAATGGCAGTGAGTGTTGTTTGGTTTTTGATTATTTCTCTACAGATGTAACCCTGTCTTTGACCAGTTTTTGTTTCTCGCCCTTCCATCTATATTAAATTCTTTTCATGATTATTTTTTACCCAGGGTTTCTTCTTGGTCAAGTTTCTGGGTCCTTCTTTGCCTTCCTCCACAGCTTGCTCTCACTCTCTACTTTATCAGTTGTGCAACTGCTTCTTTGCATTTACATTCTTCAGTCTTACAACCCAACCTTGCCCAGAGGTGCCACCAGGGCAATCTGTTACCATGGGAATAATAAATGTGTAGTCCAAAAACCAATAATCTCAAAATGATTATAGTTTAGGGAAGTGTCAGGCAATCAAAAGTACCAGGTACAAGTAAGTTTACTAAGTCTAGCAAAACACAGCAGTGAAGAATCTTACATAAACTCTTAACCTGAAAATAAAACATCAGTCTATATTCAACCCACCCCAACATCCAACCTCTCTCTATATATAGGAGCTCTGGTGATACAGTGCCTAAGGAATTTGGCTGCTAATCAGAAGGTTCAAACCCACCAGCCAACTCCATAGAAGGAAGATGGGGTAATTTACTTTCATTAAGATTTGCTGCCTCAGCAACCCGGTGGGGGTCACTATGAGTTGGAAGTGACTCCATGGCAGTGGGTTTGCATATATTTATATGTGTGTGTGTGTATATGTATGTTTGTTTGTGTATATATGTATGTGTGTGTATGTATTGTTGTTGTTGTTATGTGCCGTCGAGTCAAACCCGACTCATAGCGACCCCTCCTTGGGTTTCCGAGGCAGTATCACTACGGAAGTAGGATTGCCCAACCTTCCTTCTGAGGAGTGGCTGGTGGGTTTGAACCGCCAGCCGTGAAATTTATCTCAGGGAAATGATCACACAGTTCTAGAGGCTGGCAAGTTCCAAGTTTGTAGGTCAAAAGTTAAGCTGGAGGTTTTTCCCGATACGTGAAGCTGCAGGGGCTGACAACTGCGAGATCAGCAGATGTAATGGAGGCTTGTTGGCTCACAGGCTGTGAAAGCAATAATTCCAAGACTAGCAGGTAATACGGCAGGCCAGAGGTTCAGATCTAAAGACTGGATGACAATAAGCTAGATTTAAGATCCAAATCCAATAGAAAATCTGAGTTTTCCCATGATGTCCACTTTCAGTTGATTGGCTGTTCACAGCGTATCCCACTATGGAGATGACTACCTTACATCAGATCTCATCATGGGAATGACCACACCACAGATGCTTAAACCATTCAAAATTATGATTCAGCCAAGTTTACACAAAACTTTAACTTTCTCAATGGACTAAGAATGAAAGAGAGCAAGATGTAGCAGTAGGAAATAACAAGGTATGGAATGAATTAGGAGCAAACTCACATTTAAATCCTAAATGAGAACTTGAGTAATAATTAGTTAAATCCCATCTGGAACTCTTTTTGACCCAGAGCTACATCCTTTTGCTGCCATATTCCATAAGGAATGAAGAGTTCCCATTTTTATTTCCAAACTGCTGGAAACCTTATTAAAACTGTCTAAGGGAAAAGAAAGGTATTTTGTTGTTTCATAACTAAAAAGCCTTGTAATAGGTCTTGGTCAACTGTGACTTGATATGGAGGGTTTGTTGATATTTAAGCCAGATTTCTTACCACTTATTAAGGATAGGAGAAAAGTTTACAAATGTCTTTATAGCTACCAGCTGACTACCATAAATGTCACGGGTTTATTCTTCCAGACTCAAGACTAGTGTAAAAGAATGAGGTCTCCTATTCTAAAAGATGAATATTTCATCTCTGCAGGTTGTATCCTCATCCCTTAATTAAGTTGGCCAGCAATAACTGATAACTTTAGAGATCCTGGGATATCTGATAAATAAAAATTTAGATCCACTGACCTTATTTCTAAACTAGCACAATAGTCTTCTACATGCTTGAGCACAGGAAGGGAAAGAAAGGTGAAATAATATAGTGTAATTGATTTTCCTCTACCACTGGATAGGAAATATACTAGAGAGTTCTGCAACATTCTACAATGATATGGAAGTGTGACCATTTTAGTCTACACAAAAGGTGCTGAACAATTGGACCAAGATTTGTAGATAGAGAGGCTGAAAGAATAACAATCCAAACTTTTTGATGTTCAATTTTTCTTTCAAGCACAATCTAGCTAAAATAGCTCAAGATGCAGTCTTACCTGAATCCATGGCAGAGATCCCAATACCTAGACAAAACAAGAAAATCAAGTTCACTACCATCGAGTCAGATCTGACTCATAGCAACCCCTCCTTAGGTTTCTGAGGCAGTAACACTACAGAAATAGATTTTCCAACCTTCCTTCTGAGGAGTGGCTGGTGGGTTTGAACTGCCAGCCTTCTGGTTAGCACTCAAATGCCCTAGGCACTATACCACAAGAGCTCCATATATAATGTGGTGAGCAATGTGATTGCTCAATGAAAGTACACAGAACAGATAAAGCTGAACTAACTTCTAATTCTTCACTCTCAAGTTGACACAATTTTTGTCCAGTAGATTCCAGAATATATTGGTATAAAACAAAATTAAATTTTACATACCCAGGTATCTATGTGAGTCCAGTAACAAATTTTTATGTTAGTTTTAGAATCCATCATCCTCTTTCCATCTGACAGAGAGACATACCTAGAGGGACCAGGACAATGTCAGGAAAGAAGAAATAACTAATATCTATTAAGTACTTAGGAGCTTTGGTGGTGTAGTGCCTAAAGCACTAGACTGCTAACCAGAAAGCTGGTAGTTCAAATCCACTAGTCACTTCTTGGAAGCAAGGTTGGGTAATCTACTTCTGTAGTGATACCACCTGGGAAACCCAAGGAGGGGTCACTAGGAGTCGGATCCAACTAGATGGCAGTGGGTATAGTTTGGTATTAAGAACTTACCATATGCAAGGCATTATTTTTCATGTATCCACTTTACACATATTTTATCTTCTAATTAATCCAAAAAGCTGAAAAAATGTTACCTTTTCTTTCCACAGGTGAGGAAAACTAAGACTGGGAGAAATCAAGTAATTTGCTAATTTACACAGAATCTAATAAAGTTTCTACTTAATTGAAGGACATTTGTTCTCCAAATGGTATTCCCTTCCTCCATCACTCTATTATCTCCATTTTTTTTCTATTTTTTACATTCCTTTTTACATACACACACACACACACACACACACGTATTTCATACACATATATATGTATATATAATACCAAAAAACAAACCAAACTCACTGCCGTCTGGTCGGATCTGACACATAGCACCCCTCCTTGGGTTTCTGAGGCAGAATCACTATGGAAGTCGATTGACTAGCCTTCCTTCCAAGGACTGACTGTTGGGTTTGAATTGCCAGCCTCTGGTTAGCAGTCAAATGCCTTAGGCACTGCACTGCCAGATATATATATATATATATATATATATATATATATATATATATATATATATATATATACATATACATATACATATACATATATATTAGAACTTCTAAAATAAAAAATTTAATATTTCAAGTACATTTGAGGTTATTTCTTTTTAATCCTCTGTAGACTCATTTCTGGAAGGAAGGTTGGGCAATCTACTTCCGTAGTGATACCACCTGGGAAACCCAAAGAGGGGTCACTATGAGTCAGGTCCAGTTCCGACTCAATGGCACACAAGTCTCATTTCACATCTTCTCTTCACAGTTGCAACCATTAGAATAGTGGATAGTCTTCCAATGCACATTTACTAAATGTTCAAAGTATTTTCAGTATAAGAAACTTAAATTTTTATAAGTGATATAATTTATTATGGGAGCTCTGGTAGCATAGTGGCTAAGACACTTGACTGCTAACCAGAAGGCTGGTGGTTCAAATCCACCAGCCACTCCTCGGAAGGAAGATGGGGCAATCTACTTCTGTAGTGATACTGCCTCGGAAACCCAAGGAGGGGTCGCTATGAGTTGGGTCTGACTCAACAGCACATAACAACAACAACAACAAAATTTATTATATAATTATATAAGTGACTTGGATGTATATAAATAACATGATGTTTTGGGGATTTAAATATGTTCATACAGGTAAATTTGGCTTATTTTTTTTAATGGTTATATGTTGTTGTTCTTAGGTGCCATCAAGTTCATTTGATTCATGGTGACCCTGTGTACAACAGAAGAAAACACTGCCCAGTCCTGGCCATCCTCATAATTATTGCTATGTTTGAGTCCATTATTGCAGCCACTATGTTAATACATCTCATTGAGGGTCTTCCTCTTTTTTGCTGACCCATTATTTTATTAAGAAGATCTGGTGGCACAGTGGCTAAAATATTCGGCAGCTATCCAAAAGGTAGGTGGCTTGAACTCACCAGCCACTCTGCAGGAGAAAGATAAGGCTGTCTGTTTCTGTAAAGATTTAGAGCCTTGGAAACAATATGGGGCTATTATACTCTGTCCTACAGCGTCATTATGAGTCAAAATTGACTCAGTGGCAGTGAGTTTGGATTTGGTTTCTACTTCATCAAGCAAGATATCTTTTCCCAGGGGCTGCTGGCTCCTGATAACATTTCTAAAATACATAAGATGAAATTTCACCAATTCTCACTTCTAAGGTAGTTTCTGGCTGTATTTCCAAAACACATTTGTTTGTTCTTCTGCCAGTCCATGGTGTAATCAATATTCTTTGTCAACATCATAATTCAAATACCTAGCTTTCACATGCATATGAGGCAATTGAAACCCCATGGCTTGGGTCTGGCTTATCTTAGTCCTCAATGTAATATCTTTGCTTTTCAACACTCTAAGGAAGTCTATTGCAGCAGATTTGTGCATTGCAATACATTATTTGATTCTTGACTGCTGCTTCCATGGGCACTGATTAGAGATCCATGTAACATGAAATCCATGAAAATTTCAAACTTTTCTCCATTCATCATGCTGTTGTTTATTTGTCCAATTCTGAGGATATTTGTTTTCTTATGTTGAGGGGTAATCCATATTGAAGACAGTAGTCTTTGATCTTCATCAATATATACTTCAAGTCTCCTTTGCTTTCAACAAGCAAGATTGTGTTAATGCATATGGCAAGTTGTTAATGAGTCTTTCTCCAATTCTGAAGCTGCATTCTTCTTCCTATGCTCCAGGTTCTCAGATTATTTCATTAACATACAGACTAAATAATTATGGCTTCTTGATTTAAAACCATGTAGAATTCCCTTGTTCTGTTCAAATGACTGCATCTTGGTCTATGGACAGGTTCCTCATGAGCACAGTTAAATGTTCTGGAATTCCTGTGCTTTGCAATAATGTGTTATGGTTCACACAGTCGAATGGCTTTGCATAGTTAATAAAACACAAGTAAATATCTTTCTGGAATTCTTTCTTTTAGTCAAGATCCATATCCCTCATTCCACATCTTCTTCTGAATCCAGCTTGAATTTATGGAAGTTCCGTGTCAACATACTGCTGCAACCAGTTTTGAATTATCTTCAGCAAAATTTTATTGGCATGGGATATTAATGATATTGCTAGATGATTTCCACTTTTTCAATGGGTATTCTGTCAATTTCCACTTTTTCAATGGGTATTCTATCAATTCCTGAAGCCTTCAGAGCAGCTTCAAATTCTTCCTTCAGTACTATTGGATTTTGATTATATGCTATATCCTGAAATGGTTGCACATCAACCAATTGTTCTTGTAACAGTGACTCTGTATATATCTCCCATCCACTGCTAACCTGCCAGTTTCTTGTACTACAATGGCTTGCATGTGGCTGTGAAGCTGGAAGCTATGTCACTGGTATTTCAAGTTCCAGGAGGGTCATCCATTGTGGACGGGTTTTGGTGGAGCTTCCAGACTAAGAGAAACTGGGAAGAAAGACAGGGCCATCCACTTCTGAAAAAAATTGGCCACTGAAAACCTTATATTGAATGCTTTTATGGGAAAAATATTTAATGATGCAGGAAGCATCAAAAGAAGATAGAAGGAAGATCTGTCTATATAACATTTTAAAATATAAATAGGCTATCATTCATTTATCCGTTCTTACCATAGGAATTTAAGAGGCAATGATGATGCAACAAGGAGCCCTTGTGGTGTAGTGGTTAAAAGTTTGGCTGCTAACCATAAGATCCACAGTTCAAATATACTAGCCACTCTGTGGGAGAAAGATTTGGCTGTCTGCTTCTGTAAAGATTTATAGCATAGTAAACTCTATGGTCAATTCTACTGTGTCCTATAGGGTCTGCTATGAGTCCTAATCAACTCAATATCAACAGTTTTTGATTTGGTGATTCAGTGTCTGAGTGTTCAGCTTCTAACAAAAAGGTTGGGAGCTTGAACCCACCCAGAAGCTCCACAGGAGAAACACCTGGCAGTCTGTTCCCATAAAGATCACAGCCAAGGAAATCATATTGGTTAGTTCTACTCAATTACATATGGTCATGTTCAGTCAAAATAGACTCAACAGCACTAAAATGGTAACATAATGGGCATTTGGTTGCTATTAGTAACAATGCTATAATTTTCATAAATGTTGTTGTTAGGTGTTGTCGAGTTGTCTCCAACTCATAGCAACCCTCTTTGCACAACAGAACAAAACACTGCCCGGTCCCGTGCCAGCTCCACAATCCTTGCTATGCTTGAGCTCATTGCCACAGCCACTGTGCCAATCCATTTCATTGAGGGCCTTCTCCTCTTTCGTTGGCCCACCACCTTACCAAGCATAACATCCTTCTCCACTGTCATATACATGAATGATAATTTCAGCATTCTATTTATCTATCATCTATCTATGATCTATCTTTCATTTGATATTCTGTTTCCATAATCTATTTCTACCTCAATAGATTACCATAGACTTAGTCACTTAAAATAATACAAAATAATTATCTTATAATTATCTAGGTCAGAATTTTAACACAAATTAAACTGGGCTAGAAGTTTCTTTCCAGGAAGGTCTAGGAGATTAACCATTTTTTTTTTTTTTTAATTATCCCTCCTCTAGAAACCACCACGTAACTGGGCTTGTGCACTCCTTCCTCCATTTTTAAAGCTAGTAGTGTGAGGTCAAGTCCTCTTCAAGCTGTGATCTCAGTGGTTCTCTGCAATCCAGACAGATTCTTTACTCTAAGGATTTATGCGATTGTATTGGGCCTACTTGGGTAATCCAGGATAATTGTCCCATCCAGCATTCCTTATCTTTATCACATCTGCAAAGTTTTTTACCATGTAAGGTAAAATATTAACAGGTTCTGGGATCAGGATTTGGACATCTTTGGGGCCATTATTCTGCTCTATGACACATTTATATCTAAAGTCACATTTTTATTTTTCTTTTAAATTATTTATCATTAAACAATTTATTTAGGCTATGATTATATGATTTTTAAAAATATATTAAGTAAGTCAACAATACTAAATTTTAATCACCCTGAATTGAAGCATTCATTCCTTTATGATACTATGTGTTTATATAATCTACATGTGTACATACATATATCTTCTGAATTTCAATATAAAATATATTTATTACAGTGGGTTAGGATCAAAACCTTTAAGAAATCTTGCCCTGAAGATTCATTTTCTGAGATGTGGGAGATACACATCTTCAGTTTCACTGCAAAATCACTTGCTTTAGAGTCAATTCCAACCCAAAGTGACCCCATGTGTGCCAGAGCACAATTTTACTCTATAGGGCTTTAAATGGCTGTCATCTTTTGGAAGTGGAGTTCGAGACCTTTCTTCAGAGGTGGACTCAACCCACCAACCTTTTGGTTAGTAGCTGAGTACTTAACTGTTTGTACCCCTCAGGTGGCTGTCAGTGTCACTAGATATTGCTAAATTGATCTCCAAATTGGTTGTGCTAACTTAAACTTCCAAAAACAGTGTATGAAAATCCCAGTTTTGCCACATCATCACCAACACTTGCTATTTCCATTCATTTTTACTTTTGTCATTTGATGGGAATATTGGAATTTTAAAGCACATTTTCCTAAATTTGAGCATCTTTTTTCATGTTCACTGGTACTTTGTTTTTTCCTTTGTTGTGAATCACTTGTTGTAGATGTAAGGAGAGATTTAAAAAGTGCTAAATATTAATTGACTGATGCTGTTTTAAACAGAATTTTAAATTATAAAAAATTAACAATGTCTCTTCCTATTATCATTGATTCTCAATCTTTAGTATGCATCAAAATCATCTAAGGAGTCTGTTGAAAATTCAGATGACTCTGCCCAATCCTCAAAAGATTTTAACCCTGTTTTTTCAGTAGAGCCCAGGAATTACATGTTTTCTAAGCACCCCAATTAATTATAGTGCAGAAGGTAAGAGAACTGCTGCCTGAAAACTGCAGCATTGTGTCATGTTTTCTCTTCAGTACCTCTTCTGGACTTAATTCTTTCAGACTTCCTTTCCAACAGCACGATCATATAACTGCTACCAAAGAACCAAATTTTCATTTTCAGACTCTACACGTAATACACATATAACATGTGAAACAACGACAAACTTATCTCTCTGATTTACCTCTAACTAGTCATCTATCTGGGAGCTCTGATAGCATAGTGCCTGAGGCATTTGACTGCTAGCCAGAAGACAGGAAGTTCAAACCCACCAGCCATTCCTAAGCAGGAAGATTGGGCAATCTATTTCCATGCAGATATTGCTTCAGAAACCCAAGGAAGGGGTCGCTATGAGTTGGATCTGACTCAATGGCAGTGAGTTTTAAGTTAGTCATCTATCTAAATTCTCAAAGACCAAGTAGTACTGAAATGTATTTTATTTAATTTGAAGCTAATCATTTAAGTGAAAGACTGCACATTTCAAAATTGTCCTACAAAAATTTTAAAATAAAATAAAAATATTTATCACCTTTGTTAGATGTTTCTCTTGAAGCCAAAGAAAACTTATTATTGAATTACCTTTAGAGAGTCAAATATTTAAATTCCTCATTATATAAGCAAATACACAAAACAAGTACACACAAAATCTTTGGCACTGCAATTTATAATGTGTTCATGATTTTGTACTTACTCTCAGAAGTTAACTTTGATACAGTAAGTATTAGTTGCCTGAGGCCATTAGGATATGATTGTAAAACAATAGGTATTAAACAGAATTTCTATCTATAAAGCAAAACATTTTTATTTTATTAGCAGGTAAATCCTGGTAATGGAGTACATTCAATCTTTTAAATACACCAGCATTATTTAGGTCTATTTACAAGATTATAATTAGAGTAAATGAGGAAGTATAATTATCTGATCCATGTATATTTTCTTCCTTTTATTTTCATTTTCAGCTTATTCTTCAGATAGATGGTATTCTGCATAACTCTTCTATTTTATTATAGTCCAAATATGTCATAAATCAGCATGTTATACAAGAAGAAAAAGAATTTATTCTTCTCTCTGAATCATTCAATGTCCTTCCATTACAAGCAACAGAGTCAAGTCAAATGAATGTAGGAACCACCATGAACACATCAGACAAAATACACATTAAAGTTGGATATTATAAACTAGAACTGTATTAACATTTTGGTCATTAAACCTGTTTAATTAAATTTAATTGTGTTTTCCCCCCATTATAGCAGTTGTACACTAACCACATCATTTCTCCTGTCTTAGAAAAGAAAGCTTTATTCAAGGGTAAATCAATGGCTAGACTTTCAAAGTCATAGGTATCTTTGAAATGAATTAAATTCTCTCTCACTGTCAAGGAAGAAAACAATATAAACTATATTTTAACATAAATAATCATATATAATATATTATAATAAAATAATAAAAATTAGGTATGCTGTTTTGATAGTGCAGACTAAGGGTTGATACAGGGTATTAAGGAATTTTCCATAGACCATGATTAATTA
Organism: Orycteropus afer afer; assembly: GCF_000298275.1. NCBI lineage: Eukaryota > Metazoa > Chordata > Mammalia > Tubulidentata > Orycteropodidae > Orycteropus > Orycteropus afer. The sequence goes on along the minus strand of NW_006921746.1, from coordinate 2,955,941 downwards.
GCTAATTACTAATAAATGCTACTATCCTGTCAGCTTTAAGAGATTTTTTATAATATGAATATACACTTCAGTAATAGTCAAATCAAACCTACCAAGACAGAAATAAGGATTCAATGATTACTCAGCAAACATCAAAATTTGCAAATTTAGTTAAGTGCATATTTTTTATGTGATTTGGGTGAAAATTACAGAGCAAAATCACTTTCCATACAACTGTTCACATACACTTTGTCTCATGGCATTGACTACAATTTACCCCAATGCAGCAGCTTCCCTCCCACTTTCTCCCGAGAGTTACCTCTTCTCTGTGTACATCCCTCCATGCACTCCTGCCCCCTGCGCTGTCTCCCTGTGCATGAACAGCCTTTCTTTCTCCCATGATTGTTCTCTCCAAGGAGTGTATCTACCTCAGGTAAATGTTCAGTTCATATGCCTGTCTTTTGTTTGGCTGGAAGCCACAGGTGTGGGTTCAATTACAGACCTGAAGGGCAGCTAGGGGTCATAGTTTCAGGGGTTCCACCAGGCTATATCTGACCAGCAAACCAGGACCCCCTTTTCTTTTATTTTTTATGATTTTGAGTTTTGTTCCACATTGTTCTCCCTCTTTATCCAGGATCTCCTACATGATCCCCCTCAGAGTGGTTGACAGTGGTAGCAGGGCAAAATCTAGTCTTCTGGTCTCATAGTCGTATAAGCTGCAGATCACATGGTGTACCATTCGCTAGGACTAAATGTTTCCATGAATCTTAGGTTTTGTCATTCATCTTTGCTCTGGACTAGGAGAGACACATCATTGCATCTTGATGGCTGCTTGCAAGCTTTTAAGATCCCAGTCGCTACTCGTCAAAGTGGAGGTAGAACAATGTTTTGCGTAGTATGTTATGCCAATTTGTCTTGACGCTCCCTATGACTATGGTCCCGAGCACACCTGTTCAACTACTAAGTCCCTCTGGGTAGCTGGCTATGACCAAAAAGTGACTACAAACTTGTCCCTTGTCAGCTCTACTATACACCTGGGAATTCTTACAGATCATACAAATACACTTATAGGACCATTGTCTGCCAACCCTATACATGATCTTGGGTACACTCCCTGCTTCATAGACACACCTAATAGTTCAGCCTGTCCAACCATCTATCGACCCGTATACCCATGTTTTCCATCACCAACAATGCAGTACTGTATGTGCAAAAGGGTTCATCTTTGTTGTCTGCACCTCCTATGTACCGCTCTTTCTTCCTCTTCCTCAATGCCCATGTTGATCACTCACATTTGGTACATTGCCCTTCTCTTCACCCAAATCGATACTTATCTCTACCTATCTAACAGTGTTCCCTGTCCTCCCCTCCCACCCCAGGGAACCAGCAAAGAAAATTTCCTTCCATAAATAAACCTTTCCTTGACTTTTACAATAATGGACTAATACAATATTTGTCCTTCTGTGATTGACTTATTTCATTAAGCATAATGTCTTCCAAGTTCATCCACATTATGTAGTGTTTTGCAGATTCTATGTTATTCTTTAGGGTTGCATAGTATTCCATCGTGTGTATGTACAATAGTTTGGTAATCCTTTCCTCAGTTGATGGACACCTAGCTTGTTTCCATCTTTTGGCTATTGTAAATAGTGTTGTAATGAACATAGGTGTGCATATGTCTGTTCTTGTCATACCTCTCACCTCTTTAGGATATATACTTAGTAATGGAATGGCTGGGTCAAATGGTATTTCTAATTCCAAATTTTTAAGGAATCACCACATTGTTTTCACAGTGATTATACCATTTTACAATTCCACCAGCAGTATGTGAGAGTCCCAAACTTTCCGAATTTTCACCAGCATTTGTTATTTTCTGTTTTGTTGAACTTTGCTACTAGTGCTGGAGCAAGATGGTACCTCATTGTTTTGATTTGCATCTCTCTTATGGCTAATGATCATGAGCATTTCTTCATATGTTTAATGATCATGAGCATTTCTTCATATGATTGTTGGCCACCTGTATATCCTCCTTGGTGAAGTGTCTATTCATGTCTTCTGCCCATCTTTAATTGGATTATTTGTCTTTTTGTTATTGAGGTGTTGGAGTTTTCCATAGATACTAGAAATAAGTCCCGTGTCATATATGTCATTGCCAAATATTTTTTTCTCAATCTGTAGGTTCTCTTTTGACATTTTTTGAAATGTCTTTGGAAGCACATAAAAGTTTAATTTTTAAAAGGTCCCATTCATCTAGTTTCTCTTCTACTGTTTGTGCATTTTGGGTTATGCTTGATAGTCTATTTATGCCATATATCAGGTCCATTAAATTTGCTCTAGTTTTTCCTTGAGGAACTTTATAATTTTAGGTTTCACATTTAAGTCTTTGATCCATCTGGAGTTAGTTTTTGTGTATGGTATGAGGTACAGATCTTGTTTCATTTTTCTGTAAATGAATATCCAGTTTTGCCAGTACCATTTATTAAACAAACATTCTTTACCCATTTAATGGATTTAGACCCTTTGTCAAAGATCAGTTGACCATAGGTCAATGGATCTATTTCTGGGTCTCAATTCTATTCCATTGGTCTATGTGTCTGTCATTATACCAATACTAGGCAGTCTTGACTACTGTGGCTGTATGGTAGGTTTTGAGATCCGGCACTGTGAACCGCCTACTTTTTTCTTCTTCCATAGTGCTTTGCTTATCGGAGGTCTCTTCCTTTCCATATGAAGTTAGTCATTGTTTTTTCCATATCCTTAAAGAATGTTGATGGGATCTGGATTGGGATTGCATTGAATGTGTAGATTGCTTTGGGTAGAATTGACATTTTCACAATGTTCAATCTTCCTATCCACCAGCATGGTATGTTCTTCCATTTATGTAGCTCTCTTATGATTTCTTGAAGTAGTTTTTTATAGTTTCTTTGTGCAGGTCTTTTGTGTCCCTGGTAAGATTTATTCCCGAGAATTTTATTTTTTTTGGTAGCTATTGTTAATGGTATTAATTTCCTTATTTCTTTTTCGTCAATCTCTTTGCTGGTATAGATGAATCCAGTTGATTTTTGGATGTTGATTTTGTATCCTGCTATGATGCTAAATCTCTCAATTAGTTCCAGTAGATTTTTGAGAATCTTGCGTTTTCTAGTTATGGGATCATATTGTTGTTGTTGTTATATGCCATCTAGTTGGGCCCGACTCATAGTGACCTCTCCTTCGTTTTCTGAGGCGGTATCACTATGGAAGTAGATTGCCCAACCTTCCTTCCGAGGAGTGGATAGTGGGTTTGAACCACCAGCCTTCTGGTTAGCAGTCAAGTGCCTTAGGCACTATGCTACCAGAGCTCCCTATAGGATCATAGCATCAGCAAATATGGATATTTTGACTCCATCATTGCCAATTTGGATGCATTTTATTTATCTTTCTTGTCTTATGGCCCTGGCTAGGACTTCCAGTACAATGTTGAACAGAAGTGGTGATAGCAGACATCTTTGTCTGGTTCCTGTTCACAAGAGGAATTGTTTCACTCTCTGTCCATTGAGAATAATATTGGCTGTTGGTTTTGCATAAATGCCCTTTTCATGTTGAGGAATGTCTCTTCTATTCCTATTTTGCTGAGAGTTTTGATCACGAATATGTGTTGGATTTTATCAAATGTCTTTTCTGCATCAATTGATATGATCATGTGGTTCTTCTTTGTTTTATTTATGTGAAGGATGACATTGATTGTATTTCCAATGTTGAACCATCCTTGCATACCTGATATGAACCTTACTTGGTCATAATGAATGTTTTTCTTGATATGTTGTTGGAGTCTATTGGCTAGGATTTTGTTGAAGATTTTTGCATCCATATTCATGAGGGATATTGGTCTGTAGTTTTCCTTTTGATTGATATCTTTGCCTGGTTTTGGTATAAAGGTTATGCTTGCTTCATAAATGAGTTAGGGAGGATTTCATCCTTTTCTATGTTTTGGAATAGTTTGAGTAGGATTGGTGTCAGTTCTTCTCTGAATGACTTTTTTTAGTTGGTAATTTTTTGATGACCTGTTCAATTTCTTCTTTTGTGATGGGCCTGTTCAACTTTTCCACATCAGTCTGTGTTAGTTTAGGTAAGTGGTGTGCTTCTAGAAATCTGTCCATTTCTTCCAGATTTTCAAATTTGTTGGAGTACAGTTCTTCATAGTATTGTGATATTATCCTTTTTATTTCAGCTGGTTCTGTTGTGATGTCACCCATTTCATTTCTTATTCATGTTATTTGTATTCTCTCACTCTATTCCTTTGTTAAATTTGCCAGTGGTTTTTCAATTTTATTACTTTTCAAAGCACCAACTTCTGGTCTTCTTGGTATTTTCTATTGCCCTTCTAGTTTCTGTTTCATTGATTTCTGCTCAAATCTTGATTATTTCCTTTCTTCTAGTGACTGTAGGATTTTTTGCTGTTCTTTTTCTAATTGTTGGAGATGTTGGTTTAAAGTGTTGATTTTGGCTCTTTTTTCTTTATTCATGTGTGCATTTATTGCTATAAATTGGTCTCTGATCACTGCTTTTGCTGTGTCCAAAAGATTTTAGTGTGTTGTGTTTTCATTCTCGTTTGACTCAAGGAATTTTTGAATTTCAATTTTTATTTCTTCTCTTACACAATCTTTCTTGAGGAAGGTATTGTTCAGTTTCCATGTGTTTACTCTTTTTCCATTGATCTTCTTATTGGTGATTTCTAATATGATAGCATTATGATCTGAGGAGATGCTTTACAGTATGTCAATATTTTAAAATTTATTAAGGCTTGCTTTATGACCTAATACATGGTCTATCATGGAAGATGTTTCATGTGTGATGGAAAATAATGTATATTGTGCTGTTGTTGGGTGAAGTGCTCTGTAGATGTCTATAAGGCCAAGTTGGTGTAGTGTATTGCTTAGCTCTTCTGCATCTTTGTTGAGTTTATTTCCAGTTGTTATCTTTCGTTGAAAATGGTGTATTAAAGTCTCCCACTATGACTGCGGAGTCAACTATTTGCCTTTTCAACTGTTTTAAAGTCTGATTTATCTAATTTGGGCTCTTTCATTGGGTCCACAGATACTTATTATGGTTACATTTCTTGTTCATTTGATCCTTTAATCATTATGTAATATCCTTCCTTGTCTCATATGGTAGTTTTTGTCTTAAAGTCAATTTGATCAGTAATTAATATTGCCACTCCTGCTCTTTTACTGTTGCCATTTGCTTGATATATATTTTTTCCAACCTTTGATTTTTAGTCTATTTTTGTCTTGATCTGTATCTAAGATGTGTCTCTTGTAGACAGCATATTGATGGATTTTGTTTGCTTATCTATCTGCAACTCTCCATCTCCTGAGTGTTGGATTCAATCCATTAACATTCAGTGTAATTATTGACAAGTATGAATTGATTGCTGTCATTTTGTTATGTGTTTTTTCATGGTGTCCCTGGTTTCTTTGTTCCAACAATGATCTTATTATGTTTATGAATCCTGTTATCATTTCCTTTGTTGCTGTTGTTTTAGTATTTGCTGAATATCTGTGCTTGTCCTCTTTTTTATTGTAATGTTAAGGTTTATCATTTTTCTTTGAGGTTATGCTATGATTTATAATTTTCTCCCTGAGATTAGAACAGTCCATTCTATCTTGCAACTCTCTTGACTTCCTCACCTTTTAGAAGTTCTGTGACTACACAGTATTTTCCTTTTTTTTTTTTTTTTTGTTTATAGTTTTCCTCATTTGCCAATTGATGTGTCTGGTTCCCTGTTTACCATCTTGTAAGCTTATTTTACTATGGATATGTCTATTGCTGTGGTTTCTGGGTTATGTCATCTTGTGTATTAATGGTCAGATGTTATTTGCTATTTTTGTTTCTCTATTCAAAGGACTCCATGCAGTATCTCTTGTAAGGTTGGTCTGGTTCTAACAAATTCCCCTAGTTTCTGCTTATCTGGAAATCTCTTAGTTTCACCATCATATTTGAGGGACATTTTTTCCAGGTATATAATTCTTGGTTGAAAATTTTTCTCTTTCAGGGTTTTATACATACCATCTCATTGTCTTCTCACTTGCATGGCTTCAGCTGAGAAATCAGAGCTTATTCTAACTAGTTGTCCTTTGTAAGTAACTTTTTGTTTTTCCATTGCTGCTTTCAGGATTCTTTCTTTATAATTGGTTCTGATGAGTTTAATGATGATATGTCTTGGTGATTTTCTTTTGGGTCTATCTTGTTTGGGGTTCGTTGGACTTCCTGAATGGATATACTCTCATCTTTCATCATATCAAGGAAGTTCTCCTCCAACTAATCTTGTACAATTTTCTCAGTGGTTTTACTCTTCTCTTCCTGTTCTGGAATTCCAATGACATGTAGGTTATTCCTTTTGATGGTATCTCATATGAACCTTTGGCTTTCTTCATTTTGTTTTTATCTTTTTTTCTGATTGACCCCTTTCCAAAGAAGTATTCAGGTGTTTGTTTTCAATCTCATTAATTCTATCTTCCATTACATCAATTCTACTCCTTTGCCCTTTTGATGTGTTATCTAATTCTAGCAATTTAGTATTAATCTTCTGGATTTCTATCTGTAGATTTAGAATCATTTCTACTTTTTCATTTACTTTGTCATTTTGTTCTTGTATTTTCTTCCAAAATTTCTCGAGGGTTTGTCTGTGTTTTCTCGGTCTGTCTTTCAATCCTTTCAAGATACCTAAATATAATTCTTTTGAATTCCTTATCAGAGAGTTCCAACACTGCTTCTTTCTCAGGAATGTGTTCAGGGTCTATATCCTGCTCCCTTATTTCTACCACTTTCTCTTGCCTCTTTGTGTGGACAGAGATGGTCTGTTTTCTCCAAGACATTGTGGCATTGATGTATTTAGATCTCTGTTAACTCTTTGTGAAGAGCAGCCAATGGTGAGTCAGGCTCTTCTTAATATTTGTTTATCATTGGCCTGTTGGAGGAGAAGGAAGTGGTGGCTCTTACTTGGTAAGTGAAGCTGCAGGAAGTGTGGGTGTAGTTGTGTGATATAGGGACTAATGCTGTCTTCCATTCAGTTAGACAAAAATAACAATTGAATAGCCATCAAGAAAGTAAAAGCAAATGGACAAAACACACACCATGTAATCACACAGGAATAGTAATCAAAAAAAAAAAGAAAGAAAGAAGGGAAAAAG
>NW_006921746.1:2943468-2948467 GCF_000298275.1 Orycteropus afer afer | reverse complement strand
AGCATACAGACTGGAATGGAATTCCTGACAGCCCAGAAGTGAGAGATGGCCTCACCTCCATTCACCAAGAGGGTATGGGGAATAATGGTAACAAGGGGACTGTTGAACTTTTCCAGTCGTCCATGTCTGGAATGTCCTTGTGGTTCCTGGCCAGTGGAGCCTGTTCTTCAGTCCCTGGAAACTGGAAGAACACTGTAGCTTTAAATATCCAAAATGCTCAAACCACTTGTAAACATTCAAAATGGCTACACCCTCCAGACAGGCAAAATCCACAACTCAGCCCGCCTTCTTCTACACTGCCTCCCCTTTTATTCACCCACCAGCAGAGCAGTTCCCCATGCAGTCCCTGGATAGCAGTGCTGATTTTTAGGTTAATTCTTAGATCCTACATCACTCGGCAATATCCAAGCTGTCTTTGTCGTCAGGATTGCTGCCAGACTACAGCTCCATATGTCTCCTTTTTGGGTGTTTTCATGCAATTCTTCTGCTAGTTGGAATTTAGTCCACTTCTATAACCTTCTCTTCAAGGCTCAGGGGTCCAAGAGTATCTTCTGGATCTGTGTTAATTGATTCCTCTTTTCTTTGTTGAAGAGGATCTGTGAAGTCTGTCTGCCTATTCCTCCATCTTACTGGAACTCCTAGTAAAGTGCTTTGCATTTCCTTGGCATCTGTCTTATATAGTAGAAATTATACATTAGAAAAGGAGCCCAAGTAGAACAGCAATTAAAGTGTTCAGCTGCTAATTGAAAGGTACATTGTTCAAACTCACCAGTCATTTCATGGCGGAAGGATGGATGTGACAGTTTGTTTCTGTAAAGATTACAGCCTTGGAAACCCTATAGGCAGTTCTCTGTGCTACAAAATCACTGTGAGCTGGAATTGACATGATGGCAATGGATTTTTATACATTGAAGCAATGCACAGGTAATTAAGACATGTGACACATTATGTAATGGGAACTGAGATATACAAATAAAAGGAATTTTGTCATTTTAGAAGAAGAGAGAATTACCTTCCTGATGAGCCTTAGAGAGGGAATCATGTCAGGAGGAAAATATTAGCTGGACTTTTAAGAATGGTTAAGATGTATGCAGAAAAGGAAAACATTAGTTCAAAAAGAGGGAACCCCATGAGCTGTGTGATACAGATATAAGAAGGACATCAGTTTAATTAAATTTGATTGGAACAAAAAAAAGAAAATAAGAATAGGAAATTTTAATAAATAATGTTTTGAAAATTGATTGGAGTAAAAGTATTAAATATTAGTCAGAGACTAGAATTTTAGTAGGGAATAAGGTAATATTGATGGTTCTGAGTATTGAATAGAAGGGAAATACTGAGCCAATATGTTTAACTTTGTACATTTTGTGTTTTAAATTCTTTCTGGTCCATGCAGATCAATCACAATTTCTCATAATCATGGTCAAAGAAAAAACACAATGTGGACTCTGTGTCTAGTCTGGGTAATGAATTTAAGATAGACATTTGCTTGAAATATAACAGACACTTGCAGGTATATTCTCAACCAGCCTTTGCTGGTCTACGTGGGGAAAAGTGAAATACTGTGTGCGTAGTCCAGACTGAGGGGCTATTAATTTATCGGATGTAGATGATGATGGAGCATGCAAGTGCTGAGCCTATAAATGTTTATAGTAACTTTGAGTATGACAATTCTTGGATTTAGCCTAAGGACCTACTTTTTCTGTTTTTGTTTTTGTTTTGCTTTTGCTTTTTATTATGATTTGGGAAAAAATTTACAAATCAAATTATTTTTCCATTCAACAATTCATACACATTTGGTTTTGTGACATCTTTTGCAATCTTCACAATGTAAAGCATGCTTCCTATTTCCTCCCTGTGTTTACCATTTCCCTTCATCCTCCTTTCCTATCACTTTCCACCTTTTTAGCTTTATCCCTGGGAAAATGCTCCCATTTTGATCTTGTATGGTTGATTGTTCCAAGAAGTAAGTACCTCCCTATTGTTATTGTTCTCCTTAAATGCCTGCCTATTGCTTGGCTGTTAAGTGGACTCATACATGGCAGTGAGTTCAGTTCCAGAACTGAAGGGTGTCTAAGGGCATAGTCTCAGTGGTTCCACCAGTCTCTGTAAAACCTGTGAGTCTGGTCTTTTTTAAGATTTTGAGTTTTGTATATCAGCTGCTACTCTTGTCCTCTTACAATGAAACAAAAGCAGATTTGGTAATTATATCATTGTTCTGAATAAGTTGGAATCATAAATACATTAGTATTTAGTTCTTCATTATTCTGATTATTTTATGTACTGGAAATTTATTCGATTTGTGTGCAATACAAATTATGCTATTTCTCTGACAGGACAGGTCATAAATGAAATGTAATGGCTGCTCACAATGTGCACTGGTTGCTTACAGTTCCATTTCTGAAAATATGTATGCTTTCTCCCTGTGACAAATCCATTGATTTATTCATGAAGTGTTTAATTTGAATGTGAAAAGTTACAGACACACCCAGCAGGATATTAGGGTCCCATTTCATTATATGTCAACCACTTCAGTGTAAGATATAACTTGGCATAATGAGTCTTAGCCTGAGGGGGAGCATAGCTTGCCAAATAGCGAAAGAGATAAATTTGGCAGCTCAGGTATGACCATGGTGAGATTAATATGTAAAATCTCTCTGGCTCATTTGGGTGTTTTATTTTTAGCTTCTAGCTTATCTATACATTTTGGGATGGACATAAGACCAAGATTTATACATTTAGAGTACTTTAATGAAGACTTATTTCACACTTTTCTTTCTGAGACATTTCTGAAGAAAAAGATGTTGTGATCCATCATGAAGAAATGAAATGTCATTGACTGCACAACAGAATTCCCATAAATATTTTCTTAACATAATTTTCCATTGAGTAGTAGTTATTAGAAATAAAGTGTGGAATATAGGATCTAAGATCTATTGTCTAAAGGTACCAATCTTTGCTTAACTGTATAGACCAGGGTTTTTCAACCTTGGTGCTATTGACATTTTGGGTCAGAAAATTGTTGTTAGTGGTGAAGGGGTGGCTATTGAGCACATTATAGAATGTCAGCAGCATCCTTGGTCTCTATCCACTATATTACAAAATCTTTTCAAGTATAGCAACCAAAAAGTTTTCCAGACTGTGCCAGAGATGTTTAAGTATTAGTGCAGACAAATTTATTAGTGACAACAAATTATTCCCCAAACTATTTGCCTAAACCACACACAATCTTTATTCCATGATTTCTATGGATCAAGAATCTTGGTATGACTTAGATGAGTTCAGTGCTAAACAGTCTCTCAAAAGACTGTAATTGAGTTGTCAGCCAGAGCTAGACTCTCACTTGAAAACTCAACTGAAGAATAACCCACCTCCAAGATTATGTGGTTGTTGTCAGCATTCAGTTACACTGTGAGCTTCAGTTCCATGCTGGTTGTTGGATAGAGACCTCCACTAGGTCCCTTCCATGTGGGCTTTTTCCACATGACAGCTTTCATCATCAAAGAGTACGTGCAAAGAAGGAAAAGGTGAGAATTTGCTAGCAAGATAGAAGTCACAATCTTTTGTAATCTAATCATAGAAGTTTCATTCCTTCAATATTGTTGTAATCTATTAGTCAAAAATAAGTTCTTGAAAGTGTGGGGATAATATAAGGCCATAGATACTAAAACCATTGTTGTCCAGTCAATTCTGACTCATAGCAAACCTATAGGCAGAAAAGAACTGCCGCATACGTTTCCCAAGGTTATAATATTTACAGACCAGAATGTCACATCTTTCTTCCTCCAAGTGACTGGTGAGTTTGAACGGCTGACATTTTGTTTAGCTCTGAGACTTAACAAGGGCTTCATAAGGATACTCCAAAACCCAAAACACCAAACCCATTGCCATCAAGTTGATTACAACTCATAGCAACCTCCATTGAGTCTTCAAGGCAGTAAATCTTTACAGAAGTAGATTGCCTCATCTTCCTTCCTCAGAGTGGCTAGTGGGTGCGAGCCACAAATCTTCTGGTTAGCAGTAAAATAACTGAGGCACTGCACCATCAGAGCTTCTTCTATTGATACTGTTGTTGTTATGTGCTGTCGAGTCAGACCTGACTCATAGCAACCCGTCCTTGGGTTTCCGAGGCAGTATCACTATGGAAGTAGATTGCTCCATCTTCCTTCTGAGGAGAGGCTAGGAGATGGGAAATATTTGGGGACCATTTTTGGAGCCTGATTACTGTAAGCAAGCTGGCAAAATGTGACAGCTCACAAACTACTTCAATATTATTCCATCTTCCACCTTCTGGAACAATTACAACTGCAACCCCTTCAGCTCCCATCATCCTGGTTAACCAGTAATGCATACACTGCACGATCAGTATATAAAGCCAATCTGAAGAATTTATCAACAAGCCAAAGAAGTTTTACATCTATAAGATAGCTCTATATGATGTTTTTTTTTTGTTGTTATTAGGTGCCCTCCATTTGATTTTAGATTTATAGTGACCCCATATGATTTGGGTGAAATTTTACAAAGCAGATTCATTTTACATTCAACAGTTCATGCACATTTTGTTGTTTTGTGACACCAGTTACACTCCCCATGAAGTAATAGCTCACCTCCCACTCCCTCCCTGTGGTTTCCAGTTCTTGTGTCCTGAAGAATTAACCTTTATAGGAATCAAATTCACTCTTTTTTTTTTTTTTTTCCCCTCCAGCTAACAGACAAAGACACTTGACTGCTAACCAGAAGGCTGGTGGTTCAAACCCACCAGCCACTCCTCGGAATGAAGGTTGGGCAATCTACTTCCATAGTGATACCTCCTCAGAAACCTAAGGAGGGGTTGCTGTGAGTCGGATCCAACTTGATGGTGCATAACAACAACAACAGACAAAGACAACCTACAATACTGTGATGGCACAACATTGCTTGCTGAGAGTGAAGATGACTTGAAACACTTACTGAGGAAGATTGAAGAATACAGTCTTCAGTATGGATTATAACTCAATAT
>NW_006921746.1:2936829-2943368 GCF_000298275.1 Orycteropus afer afer | reverse complement strand
ACAATAAACACTAATGGAAGCAATAGTCAAGATATCAGATGATGGATAGCACTGGGCAAAAGGGCCGCAAAAGACCTTTTTCAAGTGCTGAGGAGAAAAGATGGCTCTTTGAGGACCCAGGTGTACCTGACCCAAGCCATGGTATTTTCAATCACCTCATATGTATGTGAGAGCTGGACCAAAGGAAGACCAAAGAAGACTGGTTGCTTTTAAGTTGTGGTGTTGCTGAAGAATTCTGAATTCTGAATTCTGAAAGTACCATGAATTACTAAAAGAACTAACAAATCTGTCCTGGAAGAAGTGCAGCCAGAATGCTCCTTGGAACCGAGAACGGCCAGACTTCATCTCACCTACTTTGGTCATGTTGTCAGAAGAGATCATTCCCTGGAAAAAGATATTATGCTTGGTAAAGTGGAAGGTCAACCAAAGAGGGGAAGGCTCTCAACAAGATGGATTGACACAGTGATTACAAGGATGGGCTCAGATATAGCCAGGATTGTGGAGCTGGCACAGGCCTGGGCAGTGTTTTGTTCTGCTGTACATAGATTCACTATAAGATGGAGACGACTTGATGGCACCTAACAACAACAACAGATGAAGAAAACTATTCAGAGGCACTTGACTTATATAGAATGGAAGTAAGTACAGAATTGTTTCAGGCAGGTCTCTTTCACTGCATCATTCAAACTTTTTGTTCCAAAATTAATAGTGAAAATTGCATTTTACATCATGAACCAGACACACACATACACACACATATACAACCAAAGTAAATATTTTACCAAATATTACTCACTCTCTGCTCTATTCCCTTCCATTTTATTCCACTCCACTCTCTTCTCCTATTCTGTTCTTTTTCTATTTTATTTCCTTTTTATAAAGTGATAGTTGAGATCTATTAGTAATTAAATTGATTTCATGACCTACTAATTCATACTGTCTGTTTGGAAAAAACTCACCTACTCCTAGTTACTGGTCAGAGGCTACACAATTTTGCATAGGATCAAAATCAGAATGTAGAGGGACGGTATGAAACAAATCTCTCACTAGTTAGTCCCACCATGAATAACTAAGAAAGCCAGAGAAAAGCTTTCCCTTTACCAAATTGCGTTCGTTTATCATATGTCATTCATTCAACATCAACTATAATGCTCCTGATATTTTGATTCTAAAATTGACTTCTCATTATTCTCTTTCTCCTTTCTGACATTGAAGATGCAACTGCATTTTGTCGATTTAATTATCTTACTTTTAAAAATTTTCATATAAATATACTGTTATTTCTCAGGTACAATACCCAGCATGTCCTTCTCCATAATACTGAATACATTTTCCTATAGAATCATCTACACGTTCTAAAATATATCCGGCCAACATTGATTTTTTTTTGCACAAGAACTCCAGAAAATGAGAAAAAAATTTATTAAATCAATAGAATTTAGAAAGAAAGAAGGGACAAGAGCCCATCCTGTTAACGTCCTAACATTTCTAAGACTCAACTTTTTAGAAGAACATTTTTTTCCCTATGATTACATCAATTTATTTTCCCTTCAAGTACAATAAAGTAACATTCCTGGAAGGGCATATGTTTACTAATATTTGTAGGTACAACAGCTTCTACCAATATAACTTGCCAGAGCCCATCAAACATCTGGATTTTTCAGAAGAACAAACCTATCTTTTAACATGTCTAAAGAAAATCATCTGGGAGTGTGGAGGGAGGTGATGCCACCTGACTCACTAAGGAAATATAATGGAAGCCTTGGCCTCATTAGCACCTTGAATGTTAACCAGGGATCTTTGAAAAGAAAGTGAAACAGCTCAGCATTTTCTGTCTTCTCAATCATGTCAGAGGTTAGAATTACTTCTTAATGTTAAAGATTTTTACACAACTGCTTAAATATAAAAGTAAAATTGCATCCCTCTGCATTTCTGTAAGGCTGATGGAAAAGTTAAGGGAGAAAAAAGAGACTACAATACATATTGCATAGTTTTAAAACTCTCACAAATTACAAAATGGTGTAGAGAAATTTAGTCTTAGCATTTCCATATTTTAAAGATCTGCATAAAGCATGTTACAATATAAATATCATAGCTTAAAAAAACTGCCGTTGTTGGTAGGTGCCATCGAGTCATCTCTGACTCATAGCAACCCTGTGCCCAGCAGAATGATCTCTCAGTCCTGCACTTGCTCCACCATCCCTGATATACTTGAGCCCATCGCCACAGCCACTGTGTCAGTCCATCTCTTTGAGGGCCTTCCTTTCTTTTGTCAACCCTCCACCTTACCAAGTTTGACATCCTTCTCCAGGGAATGGTCCCTTCTGACAATAGGACCAAAGTAGGTGAGATGAAGTCTGGCCATTCTTGCTTCCAATGAGCATTTCAGCTGCACTTCCTCCAGGACAGATTTGTTAGTTCTTTTAGCAGTCCATGGTACTTTCAGCATTCTTTCCTAGCACCACAACTCAAAAGCATCAATTCTTTTTCCATTTTCCTTACTCATTGTCCAGTTCTCACATGTATATGAGGCAATTGATAATATCATAGCTTGTGTCAGGCTCAACTTTGTCCTCAAGGAGACATCTTTGCTCCTCAGCACTTGAAAGAGGTCTTTTGCAGCTGATTTGCCCAGTGTTATATGTCTTCTGATGTACTGACTGCTGCTTCAATTGGTATAGGTTGTAAAAACAAGCATTGTGAATTCTTTGACAACCTCAATCTTTTCTCCATTTATCGTGATGCTGCTTATAGGTGCAGTTGTGAGGATTTTTCTTCTTAATCCATACTGCAGACTGTATTGTTCAGTCTTCATCAGTAAGTGCTTCAAGTCATCCTCACTTTTACCAAGCAAATTATGTCATCAGCATATCAAACATTGTTAATGATTCTTCCTCTAATCTTGATGCCACATTCTTCTTCATATAATCCAGTTCTCAGATTATTTGCTCAGCATATAGATTGAATAAGTGCGGTGAAAGGACACAACACTGACCCACTCCCTCTTGATTTTAAACCATGCAGTGTCCCCTTGTTCTGTTCGAACAACAGCCTCCTGGTCAATGTATAGGTTGTTCATGAGTACAATTAAGTGTTCTGGAATTCCCATTCTTCTCAATGTTATCCACAATTGTTATGATACACACAACCAAATGTTTTTGCATAGTCAATATAACACAAGTAAACATCTTTCTGGCATTCTTTGCTTTGAGCCAAGATCCATCTGACAGAAGCTATTATATCCCTTGTTCTATATCCTCTTCTGAATCCAACTGGCACCTCTGGAAGTTCTCTGTCAATATACTGCTGCAACCGTTTTTGAATTATCTTCAGTAAGATTTTACGTGCATGTGATATTATTGATATTGTTCTATAATTTCCACATTCTGTGGGATCACCTTTCTTTTTAATTGGTACAAATATGGATCTCTTCCAGTCAGTTGGCCAAGTAGCTTTCTTCCAAATCTCTTGGCATAACCAAGTGAGTGCCCCCAGTGGGGCATCTATTTGTTGAAACATCTCAATGGATATTCCTTCAATTCCAGGAGTCTTGTTCTTCACCGATTCCTTCAGTGCAGCTTCTTCCTTCAATATCATTGGTTCTTGATCATATGCCACCTCCTAAAATGCTCACTGATCTGCACTGAACACGTTCCCTTGTTACCCTACCGAGAGGGACCAGGTCTTCGGGAGCAAGGTAAGCATGGGCGTAGCACAGTGTAGCAGGCCGGAAGAGCAGGAGGAAGGGGTGGAACCCAGGAAGCCAAAGAGAAGAGTGTTCAGCCAGGGGGCAGTTTAAGCATAGGTACTGAAACAAGGTGGGCTTGTGCTTACTCACTGATCTGCACTGAACACTTTCCCTTGTTACCCTCCTGAGAGGGACCGGGTCTCCGGGAGCAAGGTAAGCACAGGCGTAGCACAGAGTAGCAGGCCGGGAGAGCAGGAGAAAGGGGTAAAACCCAGGAAGCCAAAGAGAAGAGCAATCAGCCAAAGGGATTAGGTGAGGAGCAGAAACTCAGGGACGCCCAAAGAAGCAGGCCAGAAGAGCAGGAGAAAGAGGATTAAAAGACCTATTTTGGTCATGTTGTAAGAAGGGACCATTCCCTGGAGAAGGATGTCATGCTTGGTAGGGTGGAGGGTCGACGAAAGAGGGGGAGGCCTTCAACGAGATGGATTGATACAGTGGCTGCGATGATGGGCTCGAATATAGCAGGGATTGTGGGGCTGGTGCGGGATCGGGCAGTGTTTCGTTCTGCTGTGCATGGGGTCGCTATGAGTCGGAAACGACTCGACGGCACTTAACAACAACAACAACAACAAAATGGATAGGGATCGACCAGTTCTTTTTAGTGTAGTGACACTGTGTATTCCTTCCACCTTCTTTTGATGCTTCCTGCATCATTCACTATTTTGCCCATAGAATCTTCCAATATTGCAACTCAAGGCTTAATTTTTTTCCTCAGTTCTTTCAGGTTGAGAACTTCTGACCCTGATCTTCCCTTTTGGTTTTCTAACTCCAGATCTTTGCACATTTCATTGTAGTAATTGGCTTTGTCTGCTCCAGCTGCTCTTTGAAATCTGTCCAACTATTTTATCTTGTCCTTTCTTACATTTGCTTTCGCTACTCTCCACCCAAGGGCAAGCTTCAGAGTCTTTTCTGTCATCCATTTTGGTATTTTCTTTATATCTTATCTTTTTAATGACCTCTTGGTTTCTTCATGGATGATGTTCTTGATGTCATCTCACAATTCTTCTGGTTTTTGGTCATTGGTGTTCAATACACCAAATCTGTTCTTTAGGCAGTCTCTAAATTCAGGAGGAATATACTCAAGATCATATTTTGGCTCTCGTGGACTTGTTTTAATTGTCTTCAACTTCAAGTTGAACTTGCACATGAGCAGTTGATGATCTATCCCACAATCAGCTCCTGGCCTGGTTTTGGCTGAATATATTGAGCTTTTCCATCACCTCTTGCCACAAATGTAGTCAATCTGATTACTATGTATTCCATCTGGCAAACTCCATGTATATAGCTGCTGTTTGTATTGTTGAAAAAAAATGATATTTGCAATGAATAAGTTGTTGATCTTGCAAAATTCTTTCATGTGATCTCCAGCATTATTTCTGTCACCGAAGCCAAATTTTCCAACTACCAGTGATTCTCCTTTTTCTTCCACTTTTTGCATTCTGGTCACCAGTGTTAAAAAAAAAACTAGTCTATAACAATTTTTAATTATTTCTGTATCCACCCAAACCATTTTCTATACTCTGAACACTCCCAATACCCATCTACATGATGTCTGGGAGTTTGGATATCTGTAAACTCTGCTTCTCAGGATATTATTCCAGTTGGCTAACTCTTGAATTTGACCCATCAAAACTACTAAATGGAGATAAGAAACAAGTAATAGGATGGGAAAAGGCACTATTTCTTTGTCTCTCACTCTTACTTTCACTCTAGTTCTCTTTCTTCTTATATTTTGACTTTGCCCCTGGATACTGGCAACAAATGTATTGGCAGCTCCTCTTTGCTCCAAGTTCTAGTACTAACACTTCCATTATGTTCTCACAGCCCTTGAGGTAGTGGTTACTTTTCATAGTTCTGATTTCTGAGTTAACTCATGTTCCAGTTTTTGCTTTTTTCCTTTTATATCTAATAAATTGATACTGCATATTAAATAGTAAAGTTAACTGAATTAATATTTCATGTGTAACAACAAAGTGCAATTCAATTGATTAATAGTTTGGAAATTATCATTCTCATTTCAAAATTTATTTGATCAAGGCATTTCATTTTGAAATATTATGTGCTTAAAGTTCTGGTAGAATAGATTCTAAATATATCCTGTAACATGTATACAGAGTCTCATTTCCAAACATCCCAGTGCTGGATCAGGGTCAAATCTGAATGTGACCCAAAGTGAGAAGCCCTAAAGAGCTCCTTATATATAATATATGGAATATATTTATTGGTCAAGGAAAATATATTTAAAATATGTATCACAAAATGAATCATAGCTTATCTACCTGTTTTAAAACTTTTTTGCAATAGTTAAAGATTCACAAGAAGTTTTAAAAATAGTATAGAAGTTGTAAAAATAGAAAAATGTCATGGACGCTTTATCCAATTGCCCCTATGCTTATATTTTACAACATAGTTGTAACAGAATATCAAAAACAGGCCATTAACATTAGTACATTATGCACGTATAGTTTCATGACATTTTTATTACTTGTTTAGATTCAGGTAATCACCATTGAAATCAAGATACAGAACTGTTCCATCAATAAAGTGTCCTCAACTCCTTCTAAGTCCTTCTATACTATTCATTTTATAGTATAATTGTCTTAAACATTTCCTCTATCTGTATTGATGACTACATCAATGTTATAATTGTTTCTTCAACTATAAAAAGCAATTTAAAAATTAAAGAGGAGGAGTTCCGGCAAGATGGCGGACTAGGCAGAAGGATTGCACAGACCCTCTTCAACAAAGAAAAGGGAAACCAATTAACACAGACACAGAAGATAATCGTGGA
>NW_006921746.1:2910406-2931869 GCF_000298275.1 Orycteropus afer afer | reverse complement strand
TTTTTTTTTTTTTCATTTGAGAATGTTTTTATTCCCCTTTCATCCCTAAAGAATATTTTCACTGGATATAAAATTATGGGTTGACAGTTCTTTTCTTTCAGCATTTAAAAAATGCTGTGTCACTTCCCTCTAACCTCCTTGATTTTTTATATCATTTAGATTGATTTCCTACTATAGCTAAAGTGTTGTTTCCCTTTTGCTGCTTTTAAGATTCTCTCCATGTCTTTGGTTTTCAGAACTTTGATCATAATGTAACCTGACTTGCATTTCTTCAGATTTAATCTATTTGGTGTTTGGTCACCTTCTTGAACCTGAAAGTTTACACCTCTGTCATATTAGAGCAATTTTTAGCCATTATTTCTTCAAATTACTTTTGTTGTTGCTGTTAAGTTCTATGAAACTGGTGCAAACTCATTAACAGCCCTATGTACAACAGAAAAAAATATTGTCAGGGCCTATGTCATCCTCACAATTGTTTCTTATTGAACCCATGGCTGCAGCCAGTGTGTCAATCCATCTAATTTGAAGGTTTTCCTCATTTTCACTGATGTCCCACTTTACTAAGCATGATGTCCTTCAGCAGGGACTGGTCCCTCCTGATAACATGCCTAAGGTTTATAAGGCTAAGTCTTGCCATCTTTGCTTCTAAAGAGCATTTTGGATACACTTCTTCCAAGAAAAATTTTCCTCAACAGCATAATTGAAAGACATCAGTTTTTCTTCCATCTTCCTTATGAATTGGCCAGTTTTTGCATGCATATGAGGCAACTGAAAATACCATGTCTTCAATAAGATATACCTCAATCTCCAAAGTGACATCTTTGCTTTTTAACACTTTAAGGAGATTTTCCACAGCTGATTTGCCCAATGAAATACATTGTTTGATTTCTTGACTTCTGATTCCATGGGTGTTGATTGTGGATCCAATTATATTAAATCCACAAGAACTTCAAAATTTCTCCATTTGTCATGCTTATTGGTCCAGTTTTGAAGATTTTTTTGTGTATGTATGTGTGTGGTGAGCTATAATTCATACTGAAGGCTATTGTCATTAAACTTCATCAATAAATGTTTCAAGTCTTCTTCACTTTCAGCAAGGAAAGTTGCATCATCTATATACCACAAGTTGTTAATGAATCTACATTCAATACTGATGGTGCATAGTCCTTCATGTAATCTAGCCTCTCAGATTATTAGCCCAGCATACGGATTGAATAAGTATGAGGAAAAGCTATAACCATGATGCTCATCTTTCCCAATATTAAACTATGCAGTAGCCACTTGTTCTGCTTGAACAACTACCTCTTGGTCCATGTCCAGGTTACTCATGAGCACAATTAAATGTTCTGAAATCCCCATTCTTCTCAGTATTATCCATAATTTGTTATGATTCACACAGTCAAATACATTTGCATAGTCAATAAAACACAGGTAAACATCTTTCTGGTATCCTCTGCTTTCAGCCAAGATCCATCTGATATCAGCATTGATATCCCTTTTCCCTTGTTTTCTGAATCTGCCTTGAATTTCTGACAGTTCCTTGTCAATATACTGTTGTAATGATTTTTGGATTATCTCAAGCAAAATATTACTTGCATATGATAGTAATAATATAGTTCCATAATTTCCACATTCTGTTGGATTACATTTCTTTGTAATTGGCACAAATATGAATCTCTTTTACTCAGTTGTCCAGTAGCTGTCTTCCAAATTTCTTGACATAGATGAGGGAGCTCTTCCAGTGCTGCATCTGTTTGTCAGAACATTTCAACTGGTATTCATCAATTCCTGGAGCCTTGATTTTCACCAATGCCTTCACACCAGCTTGGACTTCTTTCTTCAATACCATTGGATCTTGATCATATTCTGTCTCATTAAGGTGTACGCTACTGTGAGGAGGCAGCTTTTCCCAAGTCATGTTTTGAATGACTTCCAAATTGTGGGGCTCATCTTCCAGCACTTTATCAGGCAATGTTCTGCTGCTATTCATAAGGTTTTCACTGGCCATTTTTTTTTTTTCCAGAAATAGACTGTCAGGTCCTTCTTCTTAGTCTGACTTAGTATGGAAGCTCTACTGAAACCTGTCCATCATGGGTGACCCTACTGATACTTGAAATATTGGTGGCACAGCATCTAGCATCACAGCAACATCCAAGCCACCAAAATACAACAAACTGACTAACAAGTCACAGAAATATTTTTTAACTCTGTCCTATTTCTCCTTTTTTTCATAGGAATCCAATGACAAGTAAGTTAGATCTTTTGTTCTCGTCACACAGATCCTGAAATCTTGTTATTTGTTTCTTCCATCTTGCTTTTACACTTGTTCATATTGCATAACTTCAGTTCTTCTCTTTTTGAACAACAGAATATTCTGTTCTTTCTCTATCATCTGCATTATACTATTCAGCCCAAATATAGATTTTTAAAGAAATTTTTATTTTTTTCTGTTTTAAAATCTATATGTTTTTCTTTATATATTCTGTTTTCTATGAATCTTTCTACTATTAAAAAAAAATTCTGAAATGTACTTGTGGTAGCTCATTGAAGCCTTTTTATGGTGTCTAATTTAGAATCTTTGTAAAATAGTTTCAGCAATCATGTCAGGAAATGGGAGTGGAGCTGTTTTGTTAGGGTAAATTGTAGTCAACGTCATGAGACAAAGTGTATGTGAACCGCTGTATGGAATGCGAATTTAATCTGTAAACTTTCACCCAAAACACAATTAAAAAAAAAAAAAAAAGGAATTGGAAATCCTGAAATTCAATATGTAAATAAATATGAAACAATTAAGAAAATATATATACTGAAATATTTACATGATCATTCCGTATTTTAAATTATGATAATGTATAAGTTGAGAGTTTGTAAAATGAATGACATTCATGTAAACACAGAAGAGCAGATTTTATCTTTTTCCTTCCTTCCAATATTGTATGGAATAGCTAATAAACAACACAACTGGCACCTGGGTGCAAAGGGATAGAAAAAAATAAGTAAACAACACTGCACTTCGCCAGACTGGCAGAGAGTGATGGACTGTTATATCAGGCTCGCACTAAATCTTATTTCAACCAGACCCTCTGCCTCTACCTACTTCAAAATAGTCTCTGGAAAATATTCTCTATTCATTGTTCTTTCCCTTTCTACTACAAAACAAGACTGTGATACTGAGAATGCTCAAAATTACATGAAAACTTTATTTTACAGTATCAGTTGGTATTTTATAATACTCATTGGTATTTTCTAACACAAATTCAATTTATTTTAATTTATGTCACTTAAAATATTTATCTACCTAATTACCGATGACTTAAATTGTTTTTTAGTGTTACTGTTTTGTTAACATTGACTTTGGCACTAAAATTTATTTCCCAAGAGCATTCCAGAGCAAATGAGACAAAACTTTATTAAAAGCTTTCAATATGTAAAGGATTTTATAATATACAGTAGATGCCTGATGATAGAAGATAAGAAAATGTTCACTAATTCAGTCTTCTCACTGCCGTCAAGTCAGATCCAACTCAGAGTGGCCTCTCCTTGGGTTTCCGAGGTGGTATCACTACGGAAGTAGATTACCTACCCTTCCTTCCGAGGCCTCAGTTTCTGGTAGTTAATAGGGTAAGAATGGGTCAAAAATAAGTTTAAAAATATTCTGAGATGTGTCACAGTTCTCTAATACCAAGTGTTGATCTTATAGATTTGGCTATCTCATGTGTGTATCACCATTCGGAAACTCTGGAAAAACACAAAAGTCAGAGATGTCACAAATCTTCAGCATCTTTAATTGGTAAGACATGGGTCAATGGGTTAGAGTGCCTATATGTCATCATGCTATGATCAAGTGTCTCAAGACAGATTCATATAAGATATCATACTTGGTTCAAATGAGTTAGGCAGGTTAAATGGTATCAAGAAAAAAATTCTCATTACTTTTAAAACTCACTGTTATGCATAGTTTCTAAACACCTTCAATCAGTCCTTCCTTCACTTAGTTGTTATTCTTTAGACCATAAAACCCTTTTCACTTTTCCCAAAGCTCAAGTTTCACTTGCTGCTTCTCAATGAAGTCATTGTATTTCTTCAGAAAGCTGAATTTGCTATATTAAATTTACTCCATATTTAAACAGTTACACAAATAAAGTTATAAAAATGATCCATTTCAAAATCTTGACATTTTCAACCAAACTCAGGAAGCTAAGAATAGACAGTACTGCAATGTTAAAGAGCAATTAGCAGTTATATCATTTTAACTGGAAGAAAATCACAGTTAGAGTATCCTATTTCTCTAAAATGGTTCCCCCCATTAAGGGTAGAAAAAAAGAAACAAAATCTGACATTGGCTATTAAAAGCCATTAAAAGAAACATAATACAACAGCAAATAGAAAAGATACTACAGGGGAAAAAATGATGTGACTGAGAGCTTTAGAACTCTAGTTAACAGCAGTGAAGAATGACAGCATTTTGAACAGTAAATCAAATTTACTGTAATATTAGAATGCAAAAAATTTTCCTCAAATATATTATAACTTCTTTAATACTCATAATTGGCTATAACCAAGCTAACATTTGAGCATTCACGGGAGAGGCATTTTAAAAAATTATTTATTTTATAAACATTAAATTTCTAAATTACTATATAATTTAGAAAGTGTATACCTCCTTGAACTTAACGATGCTCATTAATTCTTCCAACCACAGTAGTTACTAACTAACACAATAGTAGAATTTCCACTTCTGTGCCACTAACTGCTATTGTAGTGGAAAGCATATATTATGACTTGATTCAAAGCAGTCCCTTTAGGCCTCACTAAGTAGGCACAGTAAAAAGTGGTGCTACCCTAGGAGTTAGTTAGTCTTACTCTACTTAAATATATACCCAAAGAAAGAAAACCATGCAGCATCTCGGAATCTGGGCTCAGAATCAATTTATGTTAAGAACAAAATGCCTCCTTTATAAATATTTATAGGAATGGATTTCAGATTATATGTTCAGCATTGAACGGTGCATATTATTCTTATTAATGTTTCATAAACATTTGTACAAAAAACAATATGCTTTACTTTGCTTCTAAGTATTAAGTAGAATTATTGCAGCATCTGCTTCCAATGGTTGAGTGCACAAGCTATTCGTGCCTTGCCGTAAATTCTATGATGCATTAAGATGTCATTAAACGTACCTTCTGTGGTTGTCTCCTAATTTACATACCTTGTAAATCATCAGGTAAAAATCAAGTGAACTGGGGAATAATCTCCTATGCTTTTTCCTTCTGCTGCAAACTGAGTGTCATCCATATTCTTCCCCATTCTACCTCTCATGTCTCATCTCTGAGATTATGTCTCAGAATATTTGAAAGGGTAGTTAATGGACACAATTATTAATGATTTTTTAACGATGCCTATAGTAGAATGGAAGCAAACTTGGAAAATTTGCTAGGAAATTATAGATGAGGTTAGAAAAACCATTTACATTTAGCAACTCTGTTTCAAAGAGAATTGCCTCTCCAGGGAGCCATCAGGTAGAGGAAAATTTGGAAGAAAACCAAGAGATTAAAAGTGTCTCTTTTCTCTCAGCCCTGTGTCTAATGCCCTCACCATATGGTGCCTAGAACCAGAGAATGTCAGCATTAGAAGAGCTTACAGCTCACCTGGTGCAACTTCTATCCATTGCAGGATTCCCGTAGATTGTTTTCCATCTGTTGTCTGTACACTTGCAGTAACGGAACACCCACTATTTTGTAAGAAAGTTGATCTAATTTGTTGTTTATGTCAACTAGATTTTGGCCCTAGAGGGCAAATAAATAAATAAATAAATAATCATTTAAATTGCAACCCCTTGTATTCTGTTTTCTAGGCATAACACAGATTTTCTTTAGTTTCAGAGGAAAGAGTATAGTCTCCTTGTGTTGAGTGTCACCATTTTTTAAGGGACAGTGTCACAACAACATTGCTCCTTTGATTTCTGTTACAGAAGACATTTTTCTCAGAAGCTGCTAACCAAACCAACACAGTTTCTGACTGTCTGCCTATATCACAATTGCAGGATTCTGGAAAATTGACCAGGAAGAGCATATTTGCATTCTTAGTAATTTGGACCTCAAACATTAATGATAATTTTCTTTATTGCAGAAAAAGACTAGATATTACAAGGATTTTTATATTGATCGTTGTTCATTTAGTAAAGTTTGAATGAGACTAATATTCCACAGAAATCTAACATAAAAGATTTTTGAGATCAAATGCTCTTGAAAATTGATAAATACATGTGGAATTTATATATCCAAGACCTTGAAAAGAAGAGCATAATGGGGAATAAGAAAGAAGACCAAACCAAACCAAATTCACTGCCATCCAGTCGGATCTGACTCATAGCTGCCCCTCCTTGGGTTTCAGAGGAGATATCACTACGGAGGTAGATTGCCCAATCTTCCTTCCGAGGAGTTATTGTTGTTGTTATGTGCCTGGTGGGTTTTAACCACCAGCCTTCTGGTTAGCAGTCAAATGCCTTAGGCACAGTGCCACCACAGCTCCCAAGAAAGTCATTATTGAGTAACATATGAATACAAGATTAACAATAATATTTTTTTTCCAGAATAAGTCCATTTATTTCATTCTCAATTTATTTCTTCTCAACAGAAGTTATTTAATAAATAGAACCTTTTATTTCAGGGTCACATCTTTTCCTTAATTTATATCACTCTAAGGTTGTAACAATTCCAACCACTAAAACTATAGAGGTTGCTTGTGATAGGTTATATATAGAAATGAACTTCTCCAGTTGTGCCTTAGAGCAGAAGAAATGGTTACCAAATAATGAGCAATTTAAACATACTGTGATATATAGAAGAGATTTCAGCTCTTAGTTTTCCCATATTGTTTTTGCTCAAAATACACACATCAGTCTTTGTAACAGTGAGTCCTTGAACTGCTATTGAAAGGGGCATGGTGAGAAATAGGAATTCCCTGCAGTATCTAAGTCTTGTTAAAAATACTAAGAGTTTCTTGTTGTTTTTCTCCCTCAGGAAAACAAGTGTCCTGTGGAATCAAGGGAAGGGAAGAAGATTAATATAAGTTGAAAAGGTCAAGAAGAAGAGAGCAGAGAATTTTATTCCTTTTAAAATTTTAAAATATTGTACAATACTCTAATACATAATTTTGCGACTTTTTTTTTCTTTCTGTGGCATTAGAGGTCATGCCAAGAAACAGGTATCAGGAGAAAAGTGTAGGCAGAAGAAACAAATCCAAGTACATGAATTTATTTTGACATTTTTCTCCTCTTCCATCTGTGAGGTTTCAATGGACAAATTGGGTCTGGGAAGCTAATTTTAAATGTCACTCACATTAGAACACAATAATATTTCTCTCAAGTATAAATGTAGCTTCATTCCCAATAATAACACACATGCAAGATTAAACCTTAGCTAAGTCCGTTTTTCAGATGGTATTAAGATACCTTTAATAAAGTGAAGGAAAACAAGCATACACTTCCCGCAAGTTATAATTTAGAAACTGAATTTCCATTGTCTCTTAATCAATTATAATTACTTGGAAGTCAAGTACAAGGCTGGAAGGATAATATGAAAAGAAAGTACACATACAGAAAAGCATTATAACACTATGCATGGGAGATTTCAAAGGACATATATTAAAGCCTCATATGCATGTAAAAGATGGAAAGTGAATAACGAAGATTGCAGAAAAGCAATTATTTTAAATTGTGGCTTTAGCAAGGAATACTGAAAATACCATGGATTGCCAAAAGAATGACAAAATCAGTCTTGGAAGAAGTACTGCTGAAATTTTCCTCAGAATTTTCACCAGAAAATCTGGTGAGAATGACCAGACTTTGTCTCGCAGACTTTGGTAAAGCAGAGGATTGGTGAAAAAGGGGAAGACCCTTAACAAGATGAATTGACACAGTGACTGAAACTATGGGCTCAAGCATAGCAAGGACAGTGAAGTTGGTGCAGGACCATGCAGTGTTTCATTCTGTTGTATCACTGCATAGAGTCGTTATGAGTCAATGCCAACCCAATAGCACCTAACAACAACATATTAAAGATAATTGAAGATCATGTGAGTCATTTGATTCAACCCTAGATTTACATAAGTTTGGAGATATCTTTGAAGCCACCTATCTTCTCCCTTGTTATTAGAAAATTGATATTTTCTTACCTTTGGCCTACACAATGGCAACTAGGCACTTGGTAGTAGAAATAGGACTATAATTCTCAGCTAATCTCACTTAGTATTTTTTTCCTCTAGACAACATATGCAAAAGTGCACTTTCTTTGCATATATATACATACACACACACACACACACATATATACATAGACATATACACACAGACACACACACACACACAACTTTAACCATGTGCATCTTCATGGAATTCTAGGTACCTTAAATTATAACATTTCAACATAATAATGATATACATCATGTTTTGCCTTCTTTGTACTATAAATTTTACAAGGCAATTTGTATCCATTAATTCCATCTCATTCAAGGAAACTTTGATTGAAAACAACTTAAATCCTTGAAACAAGCTTAGTAAACAACTCTTGAATCTAAAGTTTCAAAGTATTCTATAGAGATTAAATTTAGGAAACATAATAGAACACTTTAGGCTCCTAGTTCCATGTCTTTCTTTCCAGACAACACTCTCCAATTCTGCTTCTCTTTTCATATCAAATTCATTTTACCCCATGATATCCAGAATTCTCTGTAAAGTTCTTATTTTCTGCTTTCCAGAAGACGTTAAAATACCTAGACCTATCAACCTGCTGATAGCTCCAAATATCAAAAAACAAATTCATTTTTAATTGGTAAGTAAGATAATTTGATTGTCTTCTTCCCTTTTATTACCTGCAATTTAATGAAATGCTTAAAAAATTCTGCACAGTTTAACTGTTATCTTCTAATCACATGAACATATATGCATGCATGAACACACAAACACACATACATTGCCTGCTAGACAAAATGGTCTCTTAAGGTCAGGTACCATGTTTTATTCTTGTCTTTGTCTTCCAGAATCCTGAGCATATAATTGATGATGGATAAATAACATTCTGCTTGATTTAACTATGCATGGTTGCCTTGAATTTTCACACAATCTAAAAACATGTCTATTAATTACCCCCTTAATTATTAAAACAAATGAGGAAAAAAATCCCTTATTATGCTATTGAGTCAATTCTGACTCATTGTGATTAGTCCTGGTAATCCAAAAGTATATAACAAACTTCATTCTCTTTTCAGTTTTACCTACTACAATGAGAAATTATTTGAAAAGAAGTTTCAAATGATGTTCAGAATTATTCCTTTTGGATCTAGACCAAACCAAGCCAGTTTTCATTATCTCAGTTAAGAATCATTGTGGCCTCATGGATGTCAGAGAATAGAATTGTGCTCCATAGGTTTTCAATTGATTATTTTCCTGAAGTAGATCATCAAGCCTTTCTTTCGAGGTGCTTAAGGGTAGACTCAAACCTCTAGACTTTAGGTTAGCAGCTAAATACTCACTGATTGTGCCATCCAGGGAATGTTGTACCCAGACAGGGTTGTGTAATGGGAAAAAATAGATCACAAAACCGTTTTGACCAATATTCTAGTCCTACTTCTTCCTCTAATAGTGTGACTATGGGAAAGTTACTGAAACTCTCTGTTCTCAATTCTCTCATCAAGTAAAAAGCCTGTAAAATGTTAGAAGACAGAGGAACGTGAGGTAGGCAACTAGCTTATACAGTGTGTTCTGTCCATTCTGAGGGTCAGGGGGAACTCAAAACTTTCTAGAGGAAGTTGAAGAGTTGCTTACGGGGAGATGGAGAAAATTGAAGAGACTATGGCCTTTCACTACTTTCAGACTTTAATAAGAGCAGCAGCATCTTATTGGCTTTCATCAGTTTCACTAAGGGAATTCTACTATGCTTTCCTTTGAAGAGTTATGTGCCATTATTTTCTAAACCACAGATTTAAGTAATATTTCTAGTTTTTAATTGTGTGGTATAACTGAAATATTATTCAGGTTCTCAGGAGTTAAAAGAATGTTCTTCTTCTCTTCACCTCCCACATTCTCCACCTTCTGGACAGAATTCAACCAGCAAGCACTGCAGCCAGGAGAAAGCGCACACCCCAGAGTCATTACAGGCAACCCAGAAGAGACTCAGTATTCGCCCAAATATATGAAATAGGCAGATTGGAAGAACTCAGCTTTCCAGTGAGTCTCTCATCAAATATATCAAATGACACTATCTTCGCAGACTTTATTCCTTTTATGGGCTAACCACTCAGAAAGTGCAGAAAACAACAAGGGAAAAGAATCGATGTGTATTTAAAGGTCTCCAAAATGACAAGTTTGAAAATTACCACTTAAGGGAGACAAACGTGGCACAACAAACATGACCTTGAATTTTTAAAACCTCTATTTTATTAATGATCTATTTTCTTGCTCTTGGAGAAAAGAGATGAAAGTTGAGAACAGGCAATTTCTTGGAGGAAAAGTGTGAAAAAGTGAGACTGAGTATACTTGTGGAAATTACTGAATTATTAGCATTTAATCTTCAATTGAACATCAATAACTTGTTTTCGCTATGTCAAGAATCAAGTTAGACCTTCCCAATGACATCCCATTTTTGTTAGATTATTTGATATTATTATTAAAGTGTAATCAATTCTTAAGTAAAAAAGCAACAGAGAATCCATTAAGAACAGTAATGTCTGTTGGATGCAGAAACATGAGATATGGTTATGCAATGCTGGGCTCATGTTTCTATGTAATAATTCATGATCATTACTGCTGATCAGGTAGTCCTCCTCACCATAATCTTCTTGGCAGAAATATTTAAGAACCTATTCATGGATAAATACTCTATAAACTAATAGCTAACTCAAGTGTTTTTAATTTGACCTACTGTTGATACTTCACCTGAGGAAAAAAAATTAGTCATTGTATCACAAATATATATTTATGATGATTGACTTGTTATATTTAACAAGAAATTGTTTTTTGTATACTTACTCCATAAAGATTTCCTACATTATAGTCTCACATTCAAAATAAATCAAATCATGTCAAAACCACTACAGATATGGAAGTTGTATTCAACTACTATCTATGTCACTGAGTTTCTGTATAAATTATTGCTGTTAGGTGTTGTCAAGCCAGCTCCAACTCATAGTGACCCTATGTACAACATAGCAAAACACTGTCTGGTCTTGTGCCATCCTCATAATCTTTACTGTGCTTGAGCCCATTGTTGCAGCTATGGTGTCAATGCATCTTGTTGAGGGTCTTCTCCTTTTCCGCTGACCCTTTACTTTACCAAGCATGATATCCCTTTTCAGGGACTGGTCCTTTCTAAGAACATGACCAAATTAAGTGAGATGAAGTCTGGCCATTCTCTCTTCTAAGGAACATTTTGGCTATACTTCTTCTAGGACATATTTGTTCATTCTTCTGGCAGTCTGCTTTGCTTACTTCATGCCACTCTAACAGAAATACCACAGGTGGGTGGTTTTAACAAACAGGAGTTTATTTTCTTAACAGTTTTGGAGGCTAGAAGTCCATATTTAAAGTGGCAGGCGCTAGGAGCTGGATGATAGCCCCTCGACCTCAAGCTTCAGCTCTGCCTCTTGTTCCCGGCCCACTGGAACTAGAAGTGTCTCTTCACTCTAGCAGCTGCTGGCTGCTGAGCCTAACAAGTCCAAGGTTGACAAATAAAATGGCACCATCCATATTACCGAACAACACAGCAGGCCACTATTTCAACTGCAGAGACAGTTCCAAGATTGGCAGGAAACATGACACAATGTTGAATGAAGACTTGGCTACATGCAGGATCCAAGTGTGACAAAAAAGCTGCAGAGACTTTTCTCAGATTTTTTTGTATACTGGAAGCAGACCACATCCCTAAAGCAGCTACTCAGCTGCTGGCAGCTGATTCCACCATGGAGCTGATTGTCAGTTTCATCATGGGGAATTACTACAACCAGCTGTCCAGCCACTCAAAACTAGGCCTAGACAAGATGACACATAACCTTAACTGCCACACAGTCCTTGGCATTTTCAGTATTCTTCCCCCAAGTTGATTCAAAGGCATCAACTCTTCTTTGGTCTTCTGTATTCATTGTCCAGCTTTCATATGCATATGATGCAGTTGAAAATACATGCCTGGGTTAGATATGCATTGGTCTTCAAAGGGACATATTTGCTCCTTAACACTTTAAAGAGGTCTTTTTCAGTATTGATGTCTTTGGGTTATGGTGTTGGTGAAGAATATTGAATTTATCATGGACTACCAGAAGAATAAATAAATCTGTCTTGGAAGAAGTATAGGCAGAATGCTCCTTAGAAGTGAAGATGGTACATACTGCTCTCTGTGTGCTCTATTATATTCATCAATACATTTGCAGCATCTGTAAATACTATGTAAAACTAAAACCAAACTCACCTCCATTGAGTCGGATCCAAATAACAGTGACCCGTCCTTGGATTTCCAAGGCAGCATCACTATGGAAGTAGATTGCCCAAAGTTCCTTCCAAGGACTGGCTGGTGGGTTTGAACAGCCAGCCTTCTGATTGGCAGTCAAATGCTTTAGGCATTAGGCCACTATGTAGAAAGACAATTTTAATTAATTTGAACATTTTTATTAAAATAATTTTAAACTATATAACTTAGCAATTGTATTTGGTTATGTACACTATGACTGACTCAAGTAGTAAAATAAATTAGTGTTTTTTTCCTCTCACAAAAGAATAAGGCCAGCAGCAGATATTACAGAATTGGTGCGGTTACTTCATAACGTTCATAATTTCACAAACACTTAGTTTCTTTCTTTTTTTTTTTTTTTTTGCATGTACCTGGAACTAGAACACCTAAGGCCATGTACATGTTGCAGGCAGGAAGGAGAACAAGGAGGAGGAAAGAATAAGAGCAAGAAAACTCCTCCTAGTTAATTTAGCTTCAATTAAGAAGCCTTCCAGAATCCCACCAATAGTTTGTGTCTACATATTACTTATCATCAGCCAGAATTTATTCATATAGTCACAACTAGTGGAGAAGGAGGATGTAAATGAAGTCTTATAGCTGAACCACAGGGCCAGCTGAATAAAATGAGGGGGCAGGTAGTCTCTTGCTAGTAAATGAAAGCATATTAAGTAGTGATTGACAATATTTGGCACTGCAAACTATAATTTACCAGATACATTTAAACATTGTATTTTCAGTGAATTCATATTTTGCTTGTGTGTAGTCCCTGAATTATACTGCTTCCTAATCGTGGATTCTTTTGGACAACATCGTCCACAGAATGACAAATATAGCTTCCATAACGTATAGAAAGTGTTACTAGATTTTGCTTTAAAAAAAAAAAAAAAACTTTTTCGTTTGATTTAGGTGAAAGTTTACAGAGCAAATCAGTTCAGTTGGTTTTTCATTCAATAATTCATATAATTGTTTTTCATGTCACTGATTGCAATCTCCTCAATTGCATCACTCTGCCCACCTCTTCCCTGTGTTTCTTCTTCCCGTTCCTCTTTATCTCCTAACCCTTCCTACTTTCTAACCTTTTTCCTTAATCAAATACTTGATCAAATGTTTTTGA
Organism: Orycteropus afer afer; assembly: GCF_000298275.1. NCBI lineage: Eukaryota > Metazoa > Chordata > Mammalia > Tubulidentata > Orycteropodidae > Orycteropus > Orycteropus afer. The sequence continues at coordinate 2,918,257 of NW_006921746.1, read as the reverse complement.
TCTCAAACAATTGATTGTTCTAAGGAGTGAATACCTTCCTAATGTTATCATTTACCTTGTAGATTTGTCTATCGTTTGGCCAAAAATTGAGCCATGGGAATGAGCTCAGTTCCAGGCCCAAAGTTTGACTAAAAGCCATAGTTTCAGAGGTTCCACCAATCTTTATCTGACCAGTAAGCCTGATCCTTTTTGGGATTTTCACTTTTGTTCCACATTTTTCTCCCACTCTATCCAGGACTTTCTAATGTCATCCCTTTCAAAGTATTTGGTAATGGTAGCCAGGCACCATCTAGTTCTTCTGGTCTCAAAATTATGAAGGCTGAGGTTCACATGGTCCACTAGTCCTTTGGACTAATTTTTTTCTATGTGTCTGATTTTCTACATTTTCTTTGCACCAGACATGGAGAGACTGATAGTTGCACCTTAGATGGCTGCTCATAAGTTTTTAAGACCCCAGCTGCTACTTACCAAAGTAGAATGCAGAACATTTTCTCTGTGGACTATGTTGTTCCAATTGACTTTGATTTCTGCAGAGACTATGGTCTTTTGTCTTTTCCTCTTCCGAATGTGGCTTGAAATTCTGTCAGTTTCCTGTTGATGTATTATTGTAACCATTTTTGAGTTATCCTCAGTATATTTTACATGTGATATTAATATTTTTTGATAATTTCCACATTCTGTTGGATCATTTTTATTTGGAAAGGGCACAAATATGGATCTTTCCTAATATGTTAGCCAAGTAGCTCTCTTCCAAGCTTTATGGAATAGGCTAGTGAGCTCTTCTATTATTGCATTCATTTGTTGAGATATCTCCATTGGTATTCTATCAATTCCTGGAGACCTGCTTTTGCAAATGCCTTCAGTGCAGCTTAGATTTCTTTGGACAATAATATTAGTTCTTGGCTATATGCTACCTCCTGAAATGCTTGAATATCCACCAATACTTTTTGGTACAGTGATTCAGTATATTTCTACTATGTTCTTTTGACTCCTCTGACTTCATTTAAAATTTTGCCCACAGCATGGCTGTTGTTAGGTACCATCAAGTTGGCTCTGACTCAAAGTGACTCCATGTACAACAGAATGAAACACCATTCTCACAGTCCTTGTTCTGAACCATTCGCACAGTCCTTGCTGTGTTTGTCATCATTGTTTCAGCCACTGTGTCAATCCATCTTGTTGAGTGTCTTCCCCTTTTCAGCTGACCTTCTACTTTACCAGGCATGATATCTTTCTCCAAGGACTAGTCCCTTCTGAAAGCATGACCAAAATAGGTGACAGGAAGTCTAACCATTCTTGCTTCCAAGAAGAATTCCAGCTGCTCTTCTTCCAGGAAAGATTTATTCATTCTTCTGGCAGTCTGGTATTTTCTGTATTCTTCACCAACCCCCTCAATTCAAAGGTATCAGCTCTTCAGTAGTCTTCCTTTTTCATTGTCCTGCTTTCACAGCTTATGAGGCAATTGAAAATACTATGGTTTGGGTTAGGCACACCTTCAAATTGACATCTTGCTTCTTAACACTTTAGACAAGTCTTTTACGTAGATTTGTCCAGTGCAATATGATATCTGATTTTTTGACTGCTGCTTCCATGGGTGTTGATTGTAAATCCAAGTAAAATGAAAGCCCTGAGAACTTCAATCATTTCTCCATTTATCAAAATTTTGGTTATTGGTCTACTTGTGAAGATTTTTGTTTTCTTTATGTTGGGATGTAATCCATACTGAAGGCTGTAGTCTTTGATCTTCATTAGTAAGTGCTTCAGGTCATCTTCATTTTTAGCAAGCAAGATTGTATCATCAATGTATCACAACTTGTTAATGAGTCTTCCTCCTATCTGGATTTTTTTTCTTCTTCATATAGTACAGTTTCTCAGATTATTTGCTCAGCATACAGATTGAATTAAGAATGGTGAAAATACACAGCCCTAATGCACACCCTTCCTGATTTTAAACATGCAGTATCCACTTGTTCTGTTTGAACAACTATCTCTTGGTCTGTGTACAAGACATGAACATAACTAAGTGTTCTGGAATTCTCATTCTTCTCAATGTCATCCATAATTTGCTATCATCCACACATAGAATCCTTCAATATTGCAACTAGAGGCTTGAATTTGTCTTCAGTTCTCCAGATCTTTGCACATTTCATTATAATACTTGGCTTTGTCTTCTTCAGTCACCCTTTGAAATTCTTTCCAGAAGATATCATTGGTTGCCAATGCTGAGAGAAACCAGGCCAGAGAAATGGGCTGACTCCTCACACTAGAGAGAACAGCTGTGATTGTCTCACTCAGGATCTTTTTATCTTTCTTTTTGAACTCCTAATTTCTTTGTCTTGGGGTTGAAGATGTCATAGGTTTTAGTCAGCCCAGTTCCATGATCAGCCCATTCCTTCCTCGCAATTTGTTCCTTCTTTGAGGTCATGGTGCCTCTATAAGATAACTTTTTACAAGAGTCAAACAGTAGTCATTAATTATTTTCAGAAGTCTGATAGTCTAGAATTTCGGGGTTTTTTTTTACATTTTCATTATAACATTCCATTTTGGCTGGGTGTAAATTATTGTGATCTTTGATTCTATTTGTGTTTCAATGATTTCTTCAGTTCACTTTAGATACTCTACATTCAAGAGCAAGTATAGAGTCTCTTCTGGCATCCATTTTAGTCTTTCCTTTCTTTCCTGTCTTTTTAATGGCATTTTGTTTTTTTTTATGCATGATATTCTTGATGTCATTCCACAGTTTTTCTGTTCTTCAGACATTATTGTTCAATGCATCAAACCTATTCTTGAAATGATCTCTAAATTCAGGTGATATACTTGTGATAATTAAGGTTGCATGCCTACTTGTGTGCCAGTATTCTAAATGGGTTATCAGTTATGATGTAATCATCCACCAAGATGAGATCTAATATAATACAATCATCTCCATGATGAGATATACTATCAGCAGCCAATCACTTCAAACAGAGTATCCTGAGAAATGTTACCTGTTTCCAAAATATAAGGATGTTCTGACAAAACTCTCTGACTTTTTACTTGATATGGATCCTGCATCTGTTTCATCATCTGAACCCTGGTTCTTTGACTTGAGTCAGTGGCCTGCCATATTGCCTGCTTATCTTTGGTTCATCAGTCCCTGCAGCTATGTGAGTCAGGAGAAGCCTCCAGCTTGATGTCTGATGCACAGCCTGGGAATTTGCCAGCCTCTACAACTGTGTGAGCATTTTCCTTGAGATAACTCACTCTCTCTCTCTCTCTCTCTTTCTCTCTCTCTCATATATATATGAGCTTCATTAGTGTTCTTTCTCTAGAAAACCCAGCCTAAGATAATTTTCTTCAGTTTCAATTTGAACAAGATAATTTCCTTCAGCTTCAGTTGAACTTGCTTGTAAGCAATTGGTGGTCTGTTCCAATGTCAGCTACAATCCTTGTTCTACTGAATTATATAGAGCTTCCCCATCATCGTCTTCTACAGATGTAGTTGATTTAATACCTGTGCAGTCCATCTGGCAAAGTTCATGTGTATAGTCACCATTTTCATTGTTGAAAAAAAATTTCCAATGAATAGGCTATAGGTCTTGCCAAATTCTATCATGTGGTCATCATGGCTATTTTTATCACCAAGGCCATATTTTCCAACTACTACTCCTTCTTTTCTCAACTCTCACATTTTAATCATCAGTAATTATCAATATGTTTTGATTGCATGTTGGATCAGTTTCACACTGCAGAAGTTAGCAAAAATCTTCAATTTCTTTATTCGTATTATTAGTGGTTGGTGCATAAATTTGAATAATAGTCATGTAAACTGATCTTCTTTGTAGGTATATGAATATTATCCTATCACTGACAGCAGGATAAATCTGAAATTTTCTTTTTAGTAATGAATATGTGGCCATTTCTCTTTAATTTGTCATTTCCTATCACAATCACAACTGGACCAATGAGCTGCATCACAATAAATGGAGAGAAGATTGAGGTTGTCAAAGAAGTCACATTGCTTGGTTCTACAATTGATGCCAATGGAAGCAGCAGTCAGGAAATTAGACGTGTAGCATTGGGAAAGTCAACCGCGAAGGAACTGTTTCAAGTGCTGAGGAGCAAGGATCTCTCCTTGAGGACTAAGGTATGCCTGACACAAGCCATGGTATTTCCAATCACCTCATAGGCATGTGAGAGCTGGACAATGAATAAGGAAGATTGAAGAAGAGTTGATGCTTTTGAGTTGTGGTGCTGGCAAAGAATGCTGAAAGTACCGTGGACTGCTAAAAGAACTAACAGATCTGTCCTAGAGGAAGTGCACCCGAAATGCTCCTTGGAAGCGAGAATGGCCAAACTTTGTCTCACCTATTTTGGTCGTGTTGTCAGAAGGGACCATTCCTTGGAGAAGGATGTCATACTTGGTATGGTGGACGGTCGACGAAAGAGGGGGAGGCCTTCAATGAGATGGATTGACACGGTGGCTGCGATGATGGACTCATGGAGCTGGTGCGAGATGGGGCAGTGTTTCATTCTGCTGTGCATGGGGTTGCTGTGAGTCGGAAATGACTTGCCAGCCCTAACAACAACAACAATCACAATCCCATTAAGTAGACTGTTAAATTCTTGACTACTAGCCAAAAGGTTAGCACTTCAAGCCCACAGGGAGGCACTTCAGAATACTGGCTTGGCAATCTGCTTCCAAAAGCTCACATCTTTGAAAACACTATTGAGCATTTCTACTCATCATGCATGGTGTCATCATGAGTTGGAATCACCTTGATGACGACTAACAACAACAAAAACAAATGGTCTCTCTATAGAAACAGAGAAACTGAGACTCAAAGAATATAAGCAATTGCCTTGGGTCATATAACTAATAATGAGGAGATATCAGAGTTAAACATAGGCAGGCAGCTCTAGAATTAGTTCTTTTAACTCCCACACTACATTACTTGGCAGTGAGCATACATAGGGTTATACAGCCAAGTTCTGGTTCAGTAAAAGATTGTCTCATTGAATTATTTATCAAATCCAGCAGATGCCAGTCTAAATTTTATTTACCTAATAACTACTTAGGGAACTCTTATATTTAAGAGTATTCAACCACCATTCATCTGTCAGTTTGTTGTAATGTAGCAGCTTTCATGTTGCTATGATGCTGGAAGATATGACAACTATACTTCAAATATTAGCAGGGTCACTGATGGTGGACAAGCTTGAGCAGAGTTTCCAGACTAAGAAAGATTAGGAAGAAAGACGTGGTGATCTACTTCTGAAAATTGGTCAGTGAAAACTCTCTGGATCACAATAAAATATTGTCCAACATAGTACTGGAAGGTGAGCTCCTATAAAGGCAACTCAAGCATGTTGGCATTCATGAAGATGATGCAGTAACTGGCAGTGTTTTTTTTTTTTTTTTTTTTTGTTGTTGTTAGACATGGCATGGAATTGAACTCACTCCCATGACTTCTAGCCAAACAATCGACAGGCATAGAAGGTGAACTTTTATACCAGGTAGTATGCTCCTTAGAGCAATCAATCATGGGAGATAAAAAGGGCAGTATTTGCACAGACAGATAACTCAGAGTGCAGAAATGCATAGGAAAGAAGGATACAGGGAAAAGGTAACCACAAGGGAAGTGGGAAGAGAGCTGTTCCATTATGGGGATTATAATCAATGTCATGAAACAAAATGTGTATGAACTGTTGTATGGAAAATGAATTTGTTTTGTAAACTTTCATCCAGATCACAATTATAAATAAACAAGATTTTTATATATAGAGAAAGGAAATAAATACATAATTAAACATCTAGTATCAACTCAGGAGAAATATTTTTTTAAAAAATAGTATTTCATCAATTTTTTTCTGTATCTTCTTGGTTAAGTGTTCAGAAGAAAGCACTTGATTAAAGAAAAACACAACATGTCAATGACAAACATATATTCATTTATTTTCTTTAGAATCATTTGCAAGTTCCAAGAGAAATTTGTTAGAAAAATAAATGAATGTCACTGTTCTAGTATTTCCATTTTCATTAGTAAAAGAAGTTTATAAACCCTCAACACTTGTTTTGGCCTAGAGTAAAAGCATTTTTACTTATTTCAATTTTTTTTAGCATTCAAGTTTAATATAGATTAATCCACACATACAAATCTGAATCACTGTTAATTTTATAAAGATAGCTACCATAGTAAAGAGTGACTATTACAGGTATTCATTGTCTGAACCAAACACAAATTACAGTTCTAATCTTTTGGAGACTTACTTTTCATATATCTGAAGTGCTTCATTATGCACCATTATTTTGTGATAAATATCACATTGCCTGCCTTGCAACCAGGTATGCTGAAGATAACTTTTTAACTTTGAAGGTACATTATGTGAGAATGGAAAGGAAAGGGAAAAAAAAAAACTGCAAATTTTATTAACTAGAATGAAAACTACATATGGACCTGTGTAAAAATAACTAAGAATGACTTAAAAATCTTTAAGACAAGTATATTTTTTTTTAAATACAAACACTTCCTCTTCTAAGGAAGATAAATGAATTTTCACAATGTAATAGGATTCAGGAAATACACATAGCTAATTATATGTACAGTAGACAGAGTTCTACTGGCCTGAAGGAAATATTTTGTTTACTTTATGAAGGTTCGTTAAGCCCATTTGTACAATGTAGTTCACAAACACTTGAGAAAATAATGAAAAGGTTTAATCTGACAGGATGGGAGGATGGGATAACCACATTTAACTGATAATAGTTTTAATGAAATATGTTTCAAAACTGAATTTCTTTAGTTTTGTATGTGTGTGTGTATATATATATACATATATATTAATAATTTGAATTTATTTTGCCATCTGTATAGAAATATTTAATAATACACACACAAAAAAAAGCATTTCTTTTGTAAAACAAAAATTTTATGTTAATACTATTTGGTTGCAGATATCCATTCAAAATTGTAGTTGTAAAAATGTTTTCATATACATGTGAGAACTGAACACATTACTATATGTGAAAAATAGAATGCCATTAGTATTTCCTTCATAAATTAAATCAGGATCGAGTCCATTATTAAAATACATCATACAATCTGAAATGCATAAAGTACAACATGAACATATGTTATGTAGGAATATATACAATATAACTTTATATTCATTTGATTTGAAAAATTACTGTTTTACTGTACAAGAAATATATTGTGTTCAATGTAGAAAATGAAACTAAATCAAAAAGAAGAAAGAAAAATTAAAATAAGAATTCCTATAAAACCACAACAAAATTATCAGAGTTTGATATAGCTGGCTTCAAAATGTGTATCCAATTGTTTGTGTGCTCTGTTACCATAGGCCCATATCTACTGACTAAGTTACATTTATTCTATGTAAATAGACTTCCTTATCCTTAAAATAAAAATTTGTTTTAATGAGAGCCAAAGAATAGGAAAAATAATGAAAATAGTATTTAACTATAGAGTTAATGCTCTAAATGCAGAGCCTATCCTCCTTACTTCCAGTCTTACATGATTCAAACATACTCAGCGACCCTATGTAAAGACATGGGATATGCTTCTGTAAATATTACTGCCAAGAAAACTTACAGAGCAGTTCAACTCTATAACACATGAGGTTGCCATGACTCAGAACTGGCTCGACTGAAATGAATTTTTTTGTTGTTGTTGTTGTTTGGATATGGCCAATTAGGCCTGGCTTAAGAAAAAAGAAATGGGTGCCTAACAGTCTAACCACAATGTACAGTAAATTTTGCTTGTCATACAATATGCTCAAATATATTTAGAAATATTTGCATTAAACTTTGGACAAGATATATTGAAGTAGTTCATTTTTTTTTGTTTGTTT
>NW_006921746.1:2893752-2910110 GCF_000298275.1 Orycteropus afer afer | reverse complement strand
CCAGAAGGCTGGTGGTTCAAACCCACCAGCCACTCTTTGGAAGGAAGGTTGGGCAATCTACTTCTGTAGTGATACTGCCTCAGAAACCCAAGGAGGGGTTACTATGAGTCAAGTCCAACTCGACAGCACATAACAACAACAACAAAATTTTTACATATGATAGATGGAAAAAATCCTTAATTTTTCTAAAAATTTGCAGCTATTTATACACAACCATAGTAAAGATAGGAGCTCTGGTAGCATAATACCTAAGGCACTTGACTGCTAACCAGAAGGCTGGCTGTTCAACCCACCAGTCACTCCTGGGAAGGAAGGTTGGGCAATCTACTTCCCAGGTGATACCACGTCGGAAACCCAAGGAGGGATTGCTATGAGTTGGGTTGACTGGATGGCACATAACAACAACAACATAGTAAAGATAATGATTATGCAATGATCAAATAAACAAAGGGTGTATAAAGAAAAAAAAAATAATGCTTATGCAACCATAATTAGTTTAAAAAGCACCATATTGTATCTGTGATTAAGTGTATAATTGTTTCATCTGTCTATGAAAGCTACTCATATCTTCTGCAATTGTAAATACCTAAAAATATTTTGATTACACCTTTAAAATAAAATGTTTAAACTAAATATTTGCTATAAATTAACAGTCATCTATTTCTGTACATAAATAATGTGAAATTTAGATATTAAGTTTATTTTTAAAGAAAAGAATTTATAAATCAGTGTACCAAATAATCTGAAAATGAAAAATTGTTTGAAATTGTTGTTGTTGTTAAGTGCCGTCGAGTCATTTCCAACTCATAGCGACCCCATGCATAGCAGAACGAAACACTGCCCAATCCCGCACCAGCCCCACAATCCCTGCTATATTTGAGCCCATCATCACAGCCACCGTGTCAATCCATCTTGTTGAAGGCCTCCCCCTCTTTCGTCGACCCTCCACCCTACCAAGCATGACATCCTTCTCCAGGGAATGGTCCCTCCTTACAACATGACCAAAATAGGTGAGATGAAGTCTGGCCATTCTTGCTTCCAAGGAGCATTCTGGCTGCACTTCCTCCAGGACAGATCTGTTAGTTCTTTTAGCAGTCCATGGTACTTTCAGTATTCTTCGCCAGCACCACAACTCAAAAACATCAACTCTTCTTCGGTCTTCCTTATTCATTGTCCAGCTCTCACATGCATATGAGGTGATTGGAAATATCATGGCTTTTGTCAGGTGCACTTTAGTCCTCAAGGAGATATCCTTGCTCCTCAGCACTTGATACAATTCCTTCTCAGTTGACTTTCCCAATGCTACATGTCGTCTAATGTCCTGAGTGCTGCTTCTGTTGGCATCGATTGTAGAACCAAGCAACGTGAATTCTCTGACAACCTCAATCTTCTCTCCATTTATTGTGATGCTGCTCTTTGGTCCAGTTGTGAGGATTTTTGTTTTCTTTATATTGAGACATAATCCATACTGCAGACTGTATTCTTCAGACTTCATCAGTAGGTGCCTTAAGTCATCCTCACTTTCAGCAAGCAAAGTTGTATCGTCTGCATATCTCAGGTTGTTAGTGATTCTTCCTCCAATCCTGATATCACATTTTTCTTCATATAGTCCAGCTTCTCAGATTATTTGCTCAGCATATAGATTGAATAAGTGTGGAGAAAGGATACAACCCTGACACATTTGTTTGAAATTAGGGAGGGCAAAATAGAGTCAATAATTGGTAGAAACATCTTGGTAAAACCCTTTGACAATAAACCAGGTACACTTACACCTTCAATATAAACAACAATTAAAGTAAATAAACTAAAACTTACAAAATATAAACTGTTTTTTTCAGAACATCTTACCATTGAATTTAATCTATTTTTCTGAAAATAAATTAAATATTCAGCCATATTCAAGCTTATGAAATACTGTTACTAAGAAGTTTGACAATAAAATGTTCTTAATTATATAGATGGGAAGAAAATTCATTCCAGAATCAGAAAAACGTCACCTCCTAATAACTTGAAAGTTCTGGTCTCAGGGAAAAAAAAAAAGTGATTCATTTAGATACTGACACGTGTTTTTTGATTTTTGAGAATAAACAGATATTAGCAATAGATAAGAATAATAGCTAACATTTACAGAGAGCTATTCACATGGTGAGTCTTTTGTTATTTTCATAAATCCCCCTCAAGTAATTTAATTCCCAAATAAACCTTCTAGAACGTGACTCTTATTGTATGCTTGCTGGAGTTGCTGTTGTTGTTGTTGTTAGATTGTTAGATGTCATCAAGTTAGTTCTGACTAATGGTGATATACACAAAGAACTAAACATCACCCTGTCCTCCACTGTTGTCACAATCATTGTTGTGCTTGAGACTATTGTTGCAGACACAGTGTTAACCCCTCTCATTGAGGGACTTCCTCTTTTTCTCTGAGCCTCACTTTATTTCTCATGGGACTGGTTCCTCCTGATAAAGTGTCCAATGCATAAGATTCTAAGACTGGCCATCCTCATGTCTAAGAAACATTCTGGTGGTATTTCTTCCAAAAAGATTTGTTAGTTTCCGTGGCAATTCATGGTATATGCCATACTCTCTGATACAGACATTATTCAATATAACACCATAATTCAAAGCCATTAATTCTTCTTGTTGCTATTGTTGTTATGTGCCATCGAGTCGGACCCGACTCATAGCGACCCCTCCTTGGGTTTCTGAGGCAGTATCACTATGGAAGTAGATTGCCCCATCTTCCTTCCAAGGAGTGGCTGGTAGGTTTGAACCACCAGCCTTCTGGTTAGCAGTCAAGTGCCTTAGGCACTATGCTAGCAGAGCTCCTTATTCATTGTCAAGCTTCCAAATGCAAAAGAGGTGATAGGAAATTCCATGGCTTTGGTCAGGTGCACCTTAATCCTGCAAATGACATCTTTGCTTTTAAAGTGCTTAAAACACTTTAAAGAGGTCTTTTGCAGCTAGTTTGCCCAATGCTATACCTCTTTTGATTTCTTGACTGCTACTTCCACAGGCATTGATTGTGGATCATAGTAAAATGAAATCATTGACAATTTCAATACTTTCTACATTTATCATGATATTGCTTTTGGTCTAATTGAGAGGGTGATATTGATGATATTGTTTGATCATTTCTACAATCTTCTGAATCATCATTCTTTGGAATTGGCATATATAAGGGTCTCTTCCTGTCATTTTGTCAGATAGCTGTCTTCCAAATTTCTTGGCATAGAGAAGTGAGCACTTCCATCATTGCATGTTTGTTGAAACATTGAAATTGGTATTCTATCAATTCCTGGAGTCCAGTTTTAACAATGCCTTCAGTGGAGCTTTGAGTTCTTTAAGTACCATTGGTTCTTGATCATATGCTACCTCCTGAAATGGTTGAACATCAACCAATTCTTTTTGGTACAGTGACTCTGTGTATTCCTTCTATCTTCTTTGGGAGCTTCCGATGTTTTTCAATATTTTGCCTGTGGAATTCTTCAATATTGCAGCTCAAGGCTTGAATTTTTTCTTCAGTTCTTTCAGCTTGAGAAATGCTGAACATATTCCTGCCTTTTGATGTTCTAACTCCCTGCTTTTGTGCATTTTATTGTATAAAATACTGTACTTTGTCTTCTTGAGCTGCTCTTTGAAATCTTCTGTTCAGCTCCTTCACATAATTTTTTCCATTTGTTTTAGCTACTCTATGTTCAATACCATGTTAGAGTAGTGAAACAAAATTACAAACAAAGTAATATGCTGGAAGGTGGAAATTGGTAGAGTTGAATTCATAGCCAGGACTCTTACCAGATTCCCAGCTACAAATATTACATGACACTCCCCTGAGGCAATAACTAAAGGGCACCAAGCAGCTGGAAAGATATATCAAAAAGGTGGATGAAAAATGCATAATAGAGAAAAGGAAGCTAACCTCATAATCAAGATATGGAAGGATCATTTCTTTATTCAGGTTGACCACCTTTCACACTTGTAGGTGAATATATCCCATTCTGAGATATAACCAAGCTAACAGCTGATTAACTGTTACATTTAGGTCATTAAACTTCAAAAGAAAAAATAATTGACAATTACATTGACAAGGAATGCTTAACAATAAAAGTCTCATTGGACAAGGGCTATAATTTATTGAGCACTTATTTCATACCGGCTGTTATCCATTACTTAAATTAATACCATGCTATCTGTATGATGAGGAGCCCTGGTAGCATAGTGGCTAAGACACTTGCCTGCTAACCAGATGGCTGGCGGTTCAAACCCACCAGCCACTCCTCGGAAGGAAGGTTGGGCAATCCTACTTCCGTAGTGATACTGCCTCGGAAACCCAAGGAGGGGTCGCTATGAGTCGGGGCCGACTCGACGGCACATAACAACAACAACAACAACATCTGTATGATGTAGGAATTACTGGCTCTAGTTTCCTGATGAGTAAATAGAGGTTCAAAAACATTTAATTTCCAAAGTAAAAAAAAAAAATGATATAAGCATGAAAAACAAACGCAACCACTGCCGTGGAGTCGGATCCAACTCACGGTGACCCCTCCTTGGGTTTCCAAGGTGGTATCACTACAGAAGCATATTGCCCAACCTTCTTTCTGAGGAGTGGCTAGTGGGTTTGAACCACCAGCCTTCTGGTTAGCAGTCAAATGCCTTAGACACTACTCCACCAGAGCTCCTATTAGCATGATAAAGCCTAATAATTTCTGATTATGATACCAGATGCTGTTATTTCTGTAGGAAACTACAACTCAAAATACTTCATTGTAATCAGTTAATGGCTGTTTCCTTACATAGAAATGCTCATATTACCTTCTAGATTAACAATATAACTATTCAGTTCCTCTAACTGTATTCTGATATGTTATTTTTTAAAATATACGTTCCAAAATTTCCTGTGTTTCACAAAATGGCACAATAGCATCTATACTATCTATATATCACTAAAATAATAAAAATCACATTTGAAAAATTGAACGCACAGTTTTTCTTCTGTATGACACAAAGAATCCTGAGTTGAGAAAGTATACATCTAGAAATCTATTGGTTAATAGGTATATTGTTGTTGTTGTTATGTGCCTTCAAGTCCTCTGTGACTTATAGCAACCTTATGTACAACAGAATGAAACACTGCTTGGTCCTGTACCAGCCTCATGATCTCACTATAATTGAGCCTATTGCTGCAGCCACAGTGTCAACTCATCTTGTTGAGGGGCTTATACTCACTCGTTCATTGACCCTCCACTTTACCAAGCATGACATCCTTCTCTGGAGAATGGTCCCTTCTGACAACATGACCAAAGTAGGTGAGACAAAGCCTGGCCATTCTCACTTCCAAGGAGTATTCCAGCTGCACTTCTTCCAGGATAGATTTGTTAGTTCTTTTAGCAGTCCACAGTACTTTCAGCATTATTTGCCAACACCACAACTCAAAATCACCAACTCTTCCTTGGTCCTCCTTTTGCATTGTCCAGCTCTCACATGCATGTGAGGTGATTAAAAATATCATGGTTTTGGTTAGGCACATCTTTGTCTTCAAGGAGATGTCTTTGCTCTTCAGCACTTGAAAGAGGTTTTTTGCCACAGATTCAACCAATGCAACATGTCTTTAATGTCTTGTCTGCTACTTCCATTGGTGTTGGTTAAGAGCCAAGTAATAAGAAGTTTTTCAACAATGTCAAACTTTTCTCTGCTTGTCATGTTGTTGTTCATTGGTCCAATTGTGAGGATTTTTGTTTTCTTTATATTGAGGTATAATCCATACTGCTGACTGTGGTCTTTAATCTTCATCAGTAAGTGCTCCAAGTCATCTTCACTTTCAGCAAGCAAAGTTGTTTAGCCTGCATATCACAGGTTGTTAATGAGCCTTCCTGCAATCCTGATACCATGTTTTTCTAATAGTCCAGCTTCTTGGATTATTTGCTCAGCATATAGATTGAATAAGTATGGTGAAAGGATATAACCCTGACACTCTCCCTTCCTGACTTTAAAGCATTCATTATCCCTTGTTCTATTCAAACAGCATCCTAGTCTATATACAGGTTCCTCATGAGTATAATTAAGTGCTCTGGAATTTCGATTCTTTTCATGTTATCCACAATTTGTTATGATCCAAAAAATTGAATGTCTTTGCATAGGCAATAAAACACAAGTAAACATCTTTCTAGTATTCTTTGTTTTCAGCCAAAATCCATCTGACATCAGCTGTGATATCCCTTGCTCCACATCCCCTTCTGTATCCAGCTTGTATTTCTGGAAGCTGTCTGTCAATATACTGTTGCAACCATTTTTGAATTATCTTCAGGAAGATGTTACTTGTCTGTGATATCAGTGATATTTTTTGATAATTTCCACATGCTGTGGGATCACCTTTCTTTGGAATGGGTACAAATATGGATCTCTTCCAGTCAGTTGGCCAGGTAGCTGTCCTTCAAATCTCTTGGCATAGTTGAGTGAGAGCCTACAGTGGGGCATCTGTTTGTTGAAACTTCTCAATGTGGATTCCAACAATTTCCGGAACCTTATTTTTTGCCAATTCCTTCAATGCAGGTTCAACTTCTTACTTCAATACCATTGGTTCTTCATCATATGCCACCTTCTGAAATGGATGATCATCTACTAATTCTTTTGATATAGTGACTCTGTGTATTCCATCCATCTTCTTTTGATGTTTCCTGCATCATTCAACTTATTGCCCATGGAATCTTTCAATATTGCAACTTGAGGCTTAAACTTTTTCCTCAGTTCTTTCACCTTGAGAAATGCCAAGTGTGTTGTTCCCTTTTGGTTTTCTAACTCCAGGTCTTTGCACATTTCATTAAAATAATTGGCTTTGTCTTCTCAAGCTGTTCTTTGAAATCTGTTCAGCTCCTTTATCCTGTTGATTCTTCCATTTGCTTTAGCTATTCTCCATTCAAGAGCAAGTTTCAGAGTTTCTTCTGACATCCATTTTGGTCTTTTCTTATTTTCTCATCTTTTTAATGACCTTTTATTTTCTTTATGGATGATGTTCTTGATGTCACCCCCCAATTCCTCTGTTTTTGGTGATTGGTGTCCATTGCATCAAATCTATTCTTTAGATGTCTCTAAATTCAGGAAGGATATTATCGAGGTCATATTTTGGCTCTTGTGGATGTGTTTCAATTGTCTTTAGCTTCAACTTGAACTTGCATATGAGCAGTTGAGGATCTGTTCCACACTCAACTCCTGGCCTTGTTTTGGCTGAATATATTGAGATTTTCTATCACTGCTTGCCACAGCTGTAGTCAATCTGATTCCTGTGTACTCAGTCTGGCAAAGTCCATGTAAAGAGCCACCATTCGTTTTGTTGAAAAGGTATTTGCAATGAATCGGTGGTTGGTCTTGCAAAATTCTATCACACGATGTCCAAGATCATGTTTTCCAAATAGCAGTGATTCTTCCTTGTTTCCAACTTGTGCATTCCCAATCACCAGTGATAATTAACACATCTTGTTTGCATATTCAGACAACTTCTGACTGCAGAAGTTGGTAAAAATCTTCAATTTCCTCATCTTTGGCTTTGGTGGTAGGTGCATAAATTTGAATAATAATACTATTAACTGGTTTTCCTCATGGGTGTATGGATATTATTGTGCTTCAGAATAGATCTTGATAAATTCTTTGTGACAATGAATGCCAAACCATTCTTCTTCAATTTGTCATTCATGGCATAGTAGGTTATGTGATTTTCTGATTCCAAATTACCAAAACCAGTCCATTTCAGCTCACTAATGCCTGTTGTTGTTGTGTTGTTATGTTGCCCAACCTTCCTTCTGCACTAATGCCTACAATATTGATATTTATGCATGCCACTTCATTTTTGACAATCCAATTTTCCTAGATTCATACTTCCCATGTTCTGATTATTAATGAATGGTTGCAGCTGTTTCTTCACATCTTGAGACACGACACATCAGCAAATGGGGGTCTCAAAAGCTTTACTCTATCCATATCTTTAAGCTCAGCTCTACTCTGATGAGGCAGCTTTTCGCCAGTCATATTTTGAGTGTCTTATGACCTGATGGGCTCATCTTCCAGCACAATATCAGACAATGTTTCAGGGCTATTCATAAAATTTTCCAGTTATAGATCTCACACTGTTTCACTACCAGTCATAAGGTTTTCACAGGTCAATTCCTGGAGAAGTGGATGATCTCTTCCTTCTGAGTCTTTCTTACTTTGGAAGCTCCTCTGAATCCTGTTCACCAAGGCTAACCCTGCTGGGATTTGAAACACTGGTGGCATAACCTCCAGCCTCACTTCAGCACTCAAGCCACCATATTTTGACAAACTGGAATACAAATTTGTCTCCCCTAGATGTTCCAAACTGCTATATTAATTTCCTGGTTTCCCCTGCCCTCCTCACTTACCCATTGCCCCAGGGCACAAACACTTGCCTTCTGCTGGTCCCAGGGCTGACATACTGCAGCCTTCCCCCAGGGCACTCCACACACACAAACAGTCACCTTCTGCTGATCCCAGGACTGGCTTAATAGTTTGTATATAAACCAAAACAAACTCACTGCCATCGAGTCAGCCCCAACTCATACTGACCCCTCCTAGGGTTTCCGAGGTGGTAACACTACGGAAGTAGATGGCCCAACCTGCCTTCCGAGGAGTGGCTGGTGGGTTTGAACCGCCAGCCTTCCGGTTAGCAGTCAAATGCCTTAGGCATTACATTATCAGAGCTCACATAGTGCCAAAAGGGTTTTGGGGTGGTATCTGACCTGCTCTAGCCTCACAAGGGAGAAAGAAGATCCAGAACATTGACAGCCCAAGCCTGATTCCTATGAGGCAGAAGTCAGACATGCTGCCACCTTCCAAACTTTTTGCCAGTTCTGACATCAAACATCCTTCCCAGGGCATTCTCTACTGTTCTGCTGGATTCAATAATCTGTTGCAATGATCATACAGAACTACAGACAATACTCATGGATCATGGGGTTTATTAGAGAAAAAACAGGTATCAATTTAGGTTCAGAATTGCTCAGGATACAATTCTTCAACCAGGACAGCCTCCTCTCTGCCAAGCCTACACCATGCCTCTCTTTTGCCCTCAGTCCCTGCTCTGCTTGGGCCAGTGTTGCAAAGCTCATTTAACTTTGCAGAATAGATGCCCAGAGAAGCACCCCTTACCATCAGCAAGCCTCCTAGCTGGAGGCACTCAGCTTTCTTGCATTATGGGCCAAGAAGCCCACTGCTCTGTCTTGTGCAGGTCTCATGTTTCTGCTGCCACCATCTCTCTGTTGTCTCTATGCCAGCTCTCTGTTGTTGCAGCATGGGGATCTTGTGTCCTAGGATGCTCTCCACTCTTGGTTCTTCTCTCTTAGATGGTAGTGAGAACCTCCTTTTGCCTCTGAGTTGGCTCATTTTAAGCCTATTGAGTTGGAAAAACTGACCATTCCCTATCTTTACATTATTAATAAGCTACCCAATCCCCTTGGTGGGCCAAAAGCACTTTGCATTTGCACAGTTCTACCAGTCTTCTAGGAGCTCTGGTGGCGAAGTGCCTAAGGCACTTGACTGCTAACCAGAAGGCTGGCAGTTCAAACCCACCAGCCACTCCTCAGAGTGAAGATTTGGCAATCAACTTCTGTAGTGATATCGCTTCAGAAATCCAAGGAGGGGTCACTATGAGTTAGGTCTGACTCCATGGTCCACGGCACATAAAAACAACAACAACAACAACCAGTCTTCTGGTGAGAGTTATAAAAACCATGGCTACAAGAACCATATTAAGTATTCACTGGACCATATGTAGATAGATATATATGTATAGATGTTTTTGTTTATGTTAGATGCTGGTGAATTGGTTTCAACTCATAGCAATCCCATGTTCAACAGAACAAAACACTGCCCAGTCCTGGACCACCCTCATAATCATTGCTACGCTTGAACCCATTGTTGTAGCCACTGTGTCAATCCATTTTGTTGAGGGTCTGCCTCTTTTCATTGACCTCTACTCTAACAAGCATGATGCATTTTTCCAGGGACTGGTCCTCTTAATACTGTGTCCAAAGTACATGAAAGGAAATCTTGTATTCCTTTTTGCTAAGGAGTATTCTGGCTATACTTCCTCAAAGATGGATTAGTTTGTTTCCTGGTAGTCTGTGGTATATTCATTATTCTTCATCAGAGGCTTCAATTCTTCTTTAGTCTTTCTGATTCATTGATCTGTTTTCACATGCATATGTTGTTGTCAGGTGCCTTTGATTCTGACTCACAGAGACTCTGTGTACAACAGAACAAAACACTGCCTGGTCCTATACCATCCTCACAATCCTTGCTATGTTTGAGCCCATTGTTGTAGCCATGGTGTCAATCCACCTTGTTGAGGGTCTTCCCCTTTTTCACTGACCCTCTACTTTGCCAAACATGATATCTTGTCTCTCTTGATAACAAGACCAAAATACAAGAGACAAAATTGGGCCATTCTCTGTTCTAAAGAGCATTCCAGGTGTACTTTTTCAAGACAATTTTGCTTATTCTTCTGTCAGTCCATTGTATATACACTCTTCTTTGGGAAGACCACATTTCAAATATATCAACTTCTGTGGTTTTCCTTATTCACTGTCCAGCTTTCACATGCATATCAGGCTATTAAAAAGACAATGGTCTGGCTCAGGCACACCTTAGGCTTCAAAGTGACATCTTTGTTCTTTAACACTTTAAAGAGGTCTCTTGCAGCAGATTTGTGCAAGCAATATGTAGTTTCCTTTCTTATATACTGTTTCCATGGGTGTTGATTATGAATCTAAGTAAAATGAAATCCTTGACAACTTCAAAATTTTCTCCCTTTATTATGATGTTGGTTATTTGTCCAAGTGTGAGTATTTTGGTTTTATTTATGTTGAAGGGTAATTCATTCTGAAACCTATAGTCTTTGATCTTCATCAGTATGTTCTTCAAGCCCTTTTCACTTTCAACAATCAAAGTTGTGTCATCTGCATATTATGGGTTGTTAATGAATCTTCATGCAATCCTGAATTCTTTTGCATATAATCTACCTTCTTGGGTTATTCACTCAGCATGCAGATTGAATAATATGGTGAAAGGATACAACTCTGATACGCACTTTTCCTGATTTTAAACCATGCAGTGTTACCTTGTCTGTTTGAATGACTGCCTCTTGGTCTATATATAGCTTCCATAAGAGGATATGACATCGAAATAACATCTACATCATTAATTCTTTTATCAAGATAATCTCTGGCATGAGATAATTATTCTAAATTGCATATTTCTTAAATAATCACATAGTTGTTACTGTTGTTGTTATGTGCCGTTGAGTCGGACCCAACTCATAGCGACCCCTCCTTGGGTTGCTGAAGCAGTATCACTGAGAAGTAGATTGCCCAACCTTCCTTCTGAGGAGGGGCTGGTGGATTTGAACCTCCAGCCTTCTGGTTAGCAGTCAAGTGCCATAGGCACTATGCTACCAGAGCTCCTAATCACATAGTATTTACCCATATTATATTAGTATTCACTAGTATTTTACAGGTATTTTATTCCCTTTATATTGTCTCCTTGTGATATTCTGTGTTAATATTGATCTTACTTTCTAGCTCTTCTTTGAAATTTTGAAAACATGTTTCACATGGATTCTTTAAACATTTGTTGTACAATATGTAGTTCAAATAGCAATAGAAAAATTTAATTGCAGCACTCACACATTCTACCTTCAAATGTACAGTTAACGTTTTAAAAATTCTGAAGCAATGGTACCACTTTTCATAAATGTCTGTGAATCACTGTTGTAAAGGTTCCCTTTCCTCTTCCTAAAACTATAATACAATGGTAGTATAAGATATATAGTGAACTGAATTAAATGATGAGCTACATCAGTTACAATAAAAAACACTTTCAGAAATAAATGATACTTTGACCTATTACAGTAATGGAGAAAAGCACATGCCTCCTTAATCATAAATCATTTTTCAAGTGCATCTTAAGGTCTCTTTGTCACTGGCATCAACCAGCTAAAATATTAAGCTCATATGACTCCTTTGTAGAAAGATCCAGCTTGACCTAAGTTATTGGAGGTAAAAGGTACACATGATTTAGGGGCATTAATGCAATAGTTAATAGCTCTGCTTGAGTAGTACATTTTATGTCCCCAGTGGTTGCTTCCTGCTTTATTCACTTTAATTAGCCAATATTTTAGGTGTGCTTCTTTCCATACAACTTCTCTGTTCCTTTATAGTTAATAACTATTAATAATCACGATACTGTCTCACTGAGGAAAAAGAAGAAAACCATTTTCCGAATCATGTATTTTCCCTACTGATAGAACCTTTATTCCTTAAAGAATATTTATAGTACTTGGTCCTCTTTTGTTATAACTGTCTTTACAGGTATGATTTAAACCACTTTCCCAGAAAGATCATTTGCCCTATTATTAATTTAATGGGATTTATTTATTTTTTTATTTTATACACAAAACATATACTCCATTTTCTTAATTTCATTTTATCTTCACTATATATGAGACAATTAACCTTAGGCAATTTCTCTACATTTTCTAACAACTACTATCTCCACATCAGATAGTGATATAAAATGACAATGGTAAGATTTTATCTATACTACATTACATAAAATTGATTTTTCACCTATTTTATTGTGAAAAATGGAACTATAGATTAAATACCATACAGTTTAGAAACCTCAAAAAAAAGGAAAAAAAGTTTCTTTGGAAAATTGTAGAATTCTAAAATTTAATTTTTAAAAATTGATAATATATTAAAATACCCTAAAATTCACAAGGTGCAAATATTTAATCAAAACCAAGTCTCTCTTTCACTTTTTTCCTAAGCAATAAATTAATTATCACAACCACTTTCTTCATCAGTCTCCCAGATATAATCTTTCTTATCCATTATCTACACAAAGCAAATAAAAACATAAATAAATATAATTAAAAATCTAAAAAAAAAAAAAAATGTATTGATGTTGAGTCAATTCGACTCCTTGTTGTTGTAATGTGCCATTGAATCTGACCTGACTCATAGCGACCCCTCCTTGGGTTTCTGAGGCAGTATCGCTACGGAAGTAGATTGCCCAACCTTCCCTCCAAGAAATGGCTATTGGGTTTGAACCACCAGCCTTCCGGTTAGCAGGCAAGTCCTTAGACACTATGCTACCAGAGCTTGTTTCCAAGGAGGTATCTCTACGGAAGTAGATTGCCCAATCTTCCTTCCGAGGAGTGAGTGACTAGTGGGTTTGAAGCACTAGCATTCTAGTTAGCAGTCAAAAGTCTTAGGCACTATGCTACCAGAGCTCCCATAATCATACATAGTGAAAAATTGTTAAAATGCTACTATATGATATAAATTAATTTACATTTTTCTTTTTTTGTTGTTTTACTTATTTCTTATTGATGTTTCTATATATTATTTATAACAGAGCTGCCTCATTCTTTTAGATGATTTGTACACTAGTGGTGTCCAGAAGTGCCAGATTCTGAGTTGATTTGAAGGTAGAATTGACAGGATTTTCTAAGTGTCAAAGATGACTCCAAGTTTCTTAGTTTTGTTTTTCAAGTAGGAAGTTAGATACACAAGCCTGGGGTTCAGGGAAGAAGCCATGCTGGAGATGTAAATTTGGTGTGTTCAGCATAGTGATGGTGTTATTGATTGACTGTGTCCCCAAGAAAATGTATGCAGACCTAACACGTGAACCTGCAAACATGAAATATGGAAATATGACAGTATTATCACTTAAAACATAGATTTGATGCATTGAACACCAATTACCAAAAACCAGAGGAATTGTGGGATGACGTCAAGAACATCATCAATAAAGAAAGCAAAAGGTCATTAAAAAGACAAGAAAGGATGAAAAGACCAAAATGGATATCATAAGAGACTCTGGAAACTTGTCCTTAAGTGGGAAGTAGCTAAAGCACATGGAAGAAATGACAAGATAAAAGAGCTGGATAGAAGATTTCAAAGAGCAGCTTGAAAAGACAAAATGAATTATTATAATAAAATGTGCAAAGACCTGGTGTTAGAAAAACCAAAAGGGAAGAATGCACTTAGCTTTTCTCAAGCTGAAAGAACTGAAGAAAAAGTTTAAGCCTCGAGTTGCAATATTGAAAGATACTATGGGCAAAATATTGAATGATGCAGGAAACATCAAAAGAAGATGGAGGGAATACATAGTGTCACTGTACCAAAAATAATTAGTCAGTGTTCAATTTCAGAATGTGGCATATGATCAAGAACCAATGGTATTGAAGGAAGAAATTGAAGCTGCATTGAAGGAAGTGGCAAAAAAAAAAGCCCCAGGAATTGACAGGATACCCATTGAGATGTTTCAACAAATGGATGCCACACTGGAGGCACTCACTCCAATAAGCTACCTGTCCAACTGACTGGAAGAGATCCATATTTGTACCCATTCCAAAGAAGGTGATCCCACAGAACATGGAAATTATCTAACAATGTCATTAATATCACACGCAAATAAAATCTTGCTGAAGATAATTCAAGAATGGTTGCAGCAGTATATTGACAGAGAGCTTCTAAAAGTGCATACTGGGTTCAGAAGAGGATATGGAATGAGGGATATCATTGTTGATGTCAGATGGATCTTGGCTCAAAATAAATAATACCAGAAAGGTGTTTACTTGTGTTTTATTGACTGTGCAAAAGCATCTGATTGTGTGGATTATAACAAATTATGGGTAATATTGAAAATAATGGGAATTCTAGAACACTTAATTGTACTCATGAGGAATCTATACATAGACCAGGAGGCTGTCATTCAAACAGAACAAGGGGACACTGCATGGTTTAAAAATCAAGAAGGGAACATATCAGGGTTGTATCTTTTCACCATGCTTATTCAATCTGTATGCTGTGTAAACAATCCAAGAAGCTGGAATATATGAAGAAGAACGTGGCATCAGGATTGGAGGAAGTTTCATTGTTGTTGTTGTTGTTGTTGTTATGTGCCATTGAGTTGGACCCGACTCATAGTGACCCCTCCTTAGGTTTCCAAGGTGGTATCACTATGGAAGTAGATTGCATTGGGCAATCTACTTCCTTCTAAGGAGTGGCTGGTGGGTTTGAACCACCAGCCTTTTGGTTACCCGCCAAGTGACTTAGGCACTACATTACCAGAGATCCTGGACATTTCATTAACAACCTGAAATATGCAGACAACACAACTTTACTTGCTGAAAGTGAGGATGGCTTGAAGCACTTACTGATGAAGACTGAAGACTACAATCTGCAGTATGGATTATATCTCAATACAAAGAAAACAAAAATCCTCACAACTGGACCTATAAGCAGCATCACGATAAATGGAGAAAAGATTGATGTTGTCAAAGACTTCATATTGCTTGACTCTACTATTCATGTCAATGGAAGCAGCAGTCAGGACATCAGACAACATATAGCACTGGGCAAATTGCCTGCAAACAACCTCTTTCAAGTGCTGAGGAGCAAAGATGTCTCCTTGAGGACTGACACAAGCAATGGTATTTTCAATTGGCTCATATGCATGTGAGAACTGGACAATGAATAAGAAAGACCAAGAAGAGTGGATGCTTTTAAGTTGGGGTGCTGGCGAAGAATGTTGAAAGTACCATGGACTGCTGAAAGAATTAACAAACCTGTCCTGGAAGTAGTGCAGCCAGAATGCTTCTTGAGAGCAAGAATGGCCAGACTTCATCTGACCTACTTTGGTCATGTTGTCAGAAGGGACCATTCCCTGAAGAAAGATGTCATGCTTGGTGAGGTGGAGGGTCAATGAAAGAGGGGAAGGCCCTCAATGAGATGGATTGACATGATGGCTGCAGCAATGGACTCAAGTATAGCAAAGGTCATGGAGCTGGCGTGGGACCAGGCAGTGTTTTGTTCTGCTGTGCATAGGGTTGCTATAGAGATGACTTGACGGCACCCAACAACTGAACAACAACATCAATTAACATGAGGTGATTCTGGAGTAGGATGAGTCTTGATCCTGTCTGACTGCTGTCTTTATTTAAAAGAAGTTACAAAAAGACAGTCAGAGGAAGGACTTCTTGTGACACAGCTACTGCAAGGCAAGGGATGCCCAGAACTCTCAGAAGCTAGAAGACAGACATAGAACAGAATCTCCCTCAGAACCTCAGAGGAATCAACATAACCAAAACCCTTACCTCAGGCTACCAGGATCCACAACTCAGAGACCTCCCCTCTTGTTTGTGGTATTTTGTTATGGCAGTCCTAGAAATCAATACAGATTGTATTTAATGATATCAGACTAGATGTGATCACCATAGAATAAAGAAGAGTGCCAAGGACTAATAATTAAACTCAATAATAATAATAATAATAACAATAATA
>NW_006921746.1:2883791-2884530 GCF_000298275.1 Orycteropus afer afer | reverse complement strand
AAAAAAAAAAAAAAGAAAGAAATATGAGGCAGTCTGTGTCTATAAAGATTTACAGCTTTGGAAACCCTATGGGGCAGCTCCAGTCTTCCCTATAGGTCGCTACGAGTTGGAGTCAACTTGATGGCTGTAGGCTGATAGTTGAATAAGTATATTTATGAGAATTGAGAATACAGATGATCAATTAGAACTTTACTATTGTTTGTGATGCAGAATAGCTTCAGTGGATTGATAGTTGTGTTGAATGAGGGTCAAAATGTTATTAGAGAAGGCTTAAGAAAGAATGGGAGAAGACAAACTGAAGATAGGAGAGTCAACCCTTCTAAAGAGTTTTACTCTTAAACAGGGAAAGTGAAAAATGGAAAGAGAAATGTGCGAGTATATCTATAGAATAAATTTTGGTCAGGAAGTTGGATATTCCATTGGGACCAATTTTAAATTTTTGTACATACTGCCATTTTGTCCATCATAATAAATGTTTTACTAATATATGTAGTTGTTGTAGTTGTTAAGTGCCGTCGAGTCATTTCCGACTCATAATGACCCCATGCACAGCAGAACAAAACACTGTCTGATCCCACGCCAGCCCCACAATCCCTGCTATACTTGAGCCCATCATTGCAGCCACCGTATCAATCCATCCCGTCGAAGGCCTCCCCCTCTTTCGTTGACCCTCCACCCTACCAAGCATGACATCCTTCTCCAGGGAATGGTCCCTTCTTACAACATGACCAAAGTAGGT
>NW_006921746.1:2882624-2883106 GCF_000298275.1 Orycteropus afer afer | reverse complement strand
GGTACAGATTCCTCATGAGTACAATCAAGTGCTCGGGAATTCCCATTCTTCTCAATGTTATCCATAATTTGTCATGATCCACACAATCAAATGTATCTAATCTAATATATCTGCCTACAAAAATGTAAAAGTTCCTCTTTCCCCATATCTTTAAAGTAAAATACATTTTCACACTATTTGATTTTCATCATACTGATATATCTGATATATCAGAGTTTTAATTTGTATTAATCCAATTTTGAGTAAGGATGAACATCTTTGTATCTCTTTAGGAGTCATTTGAATTTCGTTGTTTGTAAGCTACCTTTTTACACATTTGTCCATTTTTCTATTAGGTTATGGTTTTGTGCTTCTTTATTTATAGGAGTATACCATACATATATAGGAGCTCTGGTAGCATAGTGCCTAAGGCCCTTGACTACTAACCAGAAGGCTGGCGGTTCAAACCCACCAGCCACTCCTCGGAAGGAAGGTTGGGCAAT
>NW_006921746.1:2863159-2882524 GCF_000298275.1 Orycteropus afer afer | reverse complement strand
AACCCAAGGAGGGGTCACTATGAGTCGGAGCCAACTTGACAGCACATAACAACAACAAACAACATCATACATATATAGTGCCTAAGGCACTTGCCTGCTAACTAGGATGCTGGCAGTTCAAACCCACCAGCCACTCCTCAGAAGGAAAGTTGGCCAATCTACTTCCATAGTGATACTGTCTCAGAAACCCAAGTAGGGGTGGCTATGAGTCGGGTCCAACTCGACGACACATAACAACAACAATATTATAATAAAACCCTACAGTTATGTGGGTCTATCATTTTTCTTCTCTGTTACAGTGATTTGTCTCCATGTCTATTCATTGATCGGTGCCACATTGTTTCATTTGAAAGCCTAATAATTAATTTTATATTTGTCAAGGCTAAAAAGAAAAAGAAAAAGAAAAACTCACTGCAGTCTAGTCGATTCTGACTCATAGCGACCCCTCCTTGAGTTTCCATGGCATAGTCTCTACGGAAGCAGATTGTCCAATCTTCCAAGACTAGTTCTTTCTTACTGCTTTACTTTCCTTTACTTATTGGTCTATTTTTGTTGCTATTTTTTTTTTCTGAATCCATTTGTTTAATACTTCTGATATTTTTATTAGTATTGAACTTGGGAAAAATTGATATTTTTATTTTATTTAGTCCTTCTACCTAAGAATATAATTTGCATTTATATTTTCAAGACATATTTTATATCCCCTAGTAATGTTTTAAATATATTTTCTATTGAATAATTTTTTTATAAATATTTTAGGAGTTTTTCTTTATTTTTTTTTCTTTCCTTTAACTATAAACAAAAATAAATATGTATTACTAAATGGATACTGCTCATATTTATGAAATATACTGATTTCTTTATATTAATTAATATATTAATTTTATGGCCAGCTTTCCCAAAATCTATTACTGTTTATAATAATGGTCAATTCACTTAGATATATCATATAAAAATATTTCACAAAAGTTATATTTTTACAATGATGACTGTAACACTAATAACACCAAATACAAAATTATTTTAAAAACACTATTTAGTGTTGTGCAGATGCTTGGTACTATGCTAAGCATGCTTTACTGCACTTGCTCCTTTCAATTTCCAGCAACATGAGATTGTTGTTGTTTTTGTTGTTGTTAGGTGCCATTGAGTTGTCTGCAACTCATAGTGACCTTATGTATAGTAGAACAAAACACTGTCCAGTCCGGTGCCAACCTTACAATCTCTACTATGCCCAAGTTTATCGCTGCTGTCACCATGTCTATCCATTTTGTTGAGGGCCTTCCCTTTTTTCCTTGGCCCTCTACTTTACCGAGCATGACATCCTTCTCTAGAGAATTGTCCCTTCTGACAACATGATCAAAGTAGGCGAGACAAAGTCTGGCTATTCTTGCTTTGGAGCAGCAATTTGGTTGCACTTCTTCTAGGACAGAGCTCTTAGATCTTTTAGCAGTCCACGTTATTTTCAGCATTCTTCATCAACACCAAAACGCAAAAACATCAATTCTCCTTTGGTTTTCTTGTTCATTGTATAGCTTTCACATTCATATGAGGAGATTGAAAATACCATGGCTTGGGTCCGGTGCATCTTAGTCTTTAAGAAGATATCTTTGCTCCTCAGTACTCGAAAGAAGTCTTTTGCAACAGATTTGCCCAATGCAATACCTCTTTGATGTCTTGACTGATATTTCCATTGGCGTTGATTGTAGAACCAAGCAATATGAAGTCTTTGACAACTTCAGTCTTTTCTCCATCTATCTTGATGCTGGTTATAGGTCCAGTTGTGAGGATTTTTGTTTTCTTTATCTTGAAGTGTAATCCATACTGCAGATTGCTATCTTTATTTTTCTCATCAGTAAGTGCTCCAAATTATCCTCACTTTCAACAAGCAAAGTTGTGCCATCTACATATCTCAGGTTGTTAATGAACCTTCTCCCAATCCTGATGCCACATTCTTCTCCATATAGTCTAGCTTCTCAGATTATTTGCTCAGCATACAGATTGACCAAGTATGGTCAAAGTATACAACACTGATGCACTCCCTTCCTGATTTTAAACTGTGCACTATCCCCTTGTTCTGTTTGAATGACAGCCTCCTGGTCAAGGTACAGGTTCCTCATGAGTACAATCAAGTGTTCAGGAATTCCCATTCTTCTCAATGTTATCCATAATTTTTTGTGATGCACACAATCGAATGCCTTTGCATAGTCAACAAAACACAAATAAACATCTTTCTGGTATTCTTTCCTTTGAGCCAAAATCCATCAGACATCAGCTATGATATCCCTCACACAAGGTCCCCTGCTGAACACAGCTTGCATGTCTGGAAGTTCTCTGTCTATATACTACTTTTAAACCATGCAGTATCCACTTGTTCTGTTCGAATGACTGCCTTCTGTTCTATGCATATGTTACTCGTGGGTACAATTAAGTTTTCTGGAATTCCCATTCTTCTCAATATTATCCATAATTTATTATAATCCATGCAGTCAAATGCCTTTGCACAGTCAATAAAACATAGGTTAATATCTTTCTGATATTCTTTGCTTTTTAGCTAAGATCCATCTGACATCAGCTATTAGTATTCCACATTCCACATCCTCTTCAGAATCCAGATTGAATTTCTGGAATTTTCTATCAATATACTGATGCAATCATTTCTGGATAATCTCTATAACAATAGTAAAGAATATTGTGTAAAATATAAATAAAAGTTTCTAGTGCTTCTTCATTATGTGTATTGTAATATTTAGAGACATTTGTATCTTTTATTAAAATTTTCATAGTGGATGTCAAATTGTATCAAACATCCGTTTTAAACCTATGGAGAAATTCATACGATTTCTTTGATATTTAAACAATTCCATATAATCAGAAATCTAGTTATCAGTTATATAAAATGAGTGTCTTGATTGTTGAATAATTAAATTGAATATTTTAAAAATCTTATCTATATGTTGCAAAAAGCTACATAACCTACATGTCTGAAACATTTAAGAAGCTTCCATGTTGTGCAATTCTAATAGCGTCATTTTCACTGTACTATCTATAATTGGTCCTCTTGTAATTGTGGAACTCCTACGTCATGACTTATTTTCTGTATGCTTTTACTATATTTTTACATGAGAGTTCAGAAAACAAATACATTCTAAATACTGATAAATAAGGACTTCATAATTTTAAAGTAACCTATTGACTAATGCATGCTTGCCCAAAGACGTGAAGCACTTAATGATGAAGATAAAAGGGCACAGCCTTTTGTATGGATTATATCTCTACATAAAGAAAACAAAAATTGCCACAAATAGATCAATAAGCAACATGATGATAATTGGATAAAAGAATGAAGTTTTCAAAGATTCATTTTACTTGAATCCACAATCAATGTTCACGGAACCAGCATTCAAGACATCAAATTATCTACTGCACTGGGCAAATCTGCTGCAAAAGACCTCTCTAAAGTGTTAAAGAGCAAAGATGTCATTTTGAAGACAAAAGTGCACCTAACCCAAGACATTTTCAATCATTTCACATGCATGTGAAATCTGGACAATGAGTAAGGAAGACTGCTTAGCACTGATGTATTTGAATTGTCATGTTGCCAAAGGGCATTGAATATACCATGGCCTGCCAAAAGGAGGAACAAACCTGTCTTGGAAGAACTACAGCAGGAATGCTCCTTGTAGGTGAGAATGGGCAGACTTTGTCTCTTGTACTTTGGTCATGTTGTCAGAAGTCAGAAGGGACTAGCCCCTGGTGTAGAATATCATGCTTGGTAAACTAGAGGGTCAGTGAAAAGGGGGAAGACCCTCAATGAGATGGATTGACACAGTGGCTATAATGATGGGTTGAAGCATAACAATGACCATGGGGATGACACGGGACCAGGTGGTGTTTTGTTCTATTGTACATAATGACTAGGAACTAGCTTGATGGCATCTGACAAAATAACAACAAATTAGGCATAAAATTCCAAGGAGAGACATCTTTAATTATAGTTTTTCATAATATTGCTTGCACCACTCTCCTTACCAAAATTTAGTAACAGCTTAGCACCTCATACAAACTAATGGTCTTCATATGACCTTCTGCATTTCTTCATTCATTCTTGCCCCAGCACTTACGGATGCTGCTGCTACTTGAAACATTGTCAAGGACTTCTCTCATTACTGATGTCCTCCTGTTGATATCTTGATTCGCTCAAAACAGCACTCAACTCAGCCAAATATGACTTTATCCTGAGACATCTAGGGGCCAAAGATGAAACTGAGCCAAAATCAACAGTCATTGGTGAATCTGCTCAGCTCCTATCTTTACAGGGCAATGTTGATGTAAATTTTGAACTTTTCTAATTTATAAAGTCAAACAACCAATATTTTCCATTGTAAATTAATTTTAAATGAGAAATTGTACACGTAGTATTTATGAGCCAGTAAAAATTTAAATTGAGGTGAAAGAATAAGGGATGAATAGATAGAACTGAATTTTCTTGAGGCTCTGTCTACATATATGTAGCACGTATACCCAGTTTGAAGCTGAAGAACATAAAGAAGGAGGAGGAAGAAGGAAGAGGAAGGAGAGGGAGAGGAGGAGAAGAAAAAGAAAGAAAACTGCTACCAAGTGAGAGAACATGTATTGCTTTCCACTTTTCTGTATTCACTAACATGAAAGAACAAAATTTTGCATTAACAGTCAATATTTTTTTCTTTTAAACACAGTGACCAATTTTAAAAGCCTGTATAGATATTCAATTGGGTTAAGTCTTATTGCTCAATTTCCCAAATCGTCTCCAAGATAAAAGCCTACACTAAAGTCTGTTCAGCATTCAGTTCTTTTTCATGGACCCAAAAACATTCATTCTATAAAAGTAAAAGTTACATAATATATATATAGTTAAATTATTTAGTGCTTTCCAAACCATTGCATTGTAGTGATTGTCAAGTACATTTTAAAAAAATACATTTCATTTACTTTTCTTCTTTTTTTGTTTGTTTATTTTGTTCTTGTTCATCAAACTTTAAATATAAGTAATGGAAACTCTATATAAACTCTACTTTGAAATTTTTTTTTTCTCAATTAAAAGTATGCTACATAATTTCCCTATTATGATCACTTGTTAATAAAGGCCTCTAGTTCTTTCACTGTTCTAACCTTAAGTCATAGACAAAAGTCGTATTTGACCGCCCCATGATTAATTATTGTAAAGTTTGGTCAGTAAGATATCCATGAAAAAGAATGAGTTGAAGGATAGAACTAGGCAAATGCAGCAGAACAGAGTTGTTTTGCTCTGTTTATGAATTTCAAATTGTCTCCGAGTGGTACAAACTGTTAACACATGTGTCTGCTAACTGAAAGGTTGGCATTTCCAGTCCACACAAAGGAATCTCAGAAGAAAGGCCTAGAGATATACTGAAAGCCCTATGGGAACAATGTCATACTCCAACACACACGGGGTTGCCATGAATCAGAATTAACTCAAGGACCACTTGTATGAATACCAAAGCATAATCTATAATTTAAGAGTGTGGTTTTGTGCTGATTACGGAAAGGAGAGTGAAATATATTCTAGCACTTTTACTCCAAGCTTGCCCTTCCGATGAAGATGCAAAACCCAAAAGAAGTCCCGTTATGTGGAAGGCTTTTGTTCTTCCCTAGACTCTGGCTTTCACAAATCATAACCTTTAGCTGATACCAACATTTTAAACTAAAACCACAGGTAAATATTTTTCCTTTGCCAGTGGACCCTGGACCTAAATATTGCTTTCAGAGCTTGAGGACATATCTGAAGATTAAAATTATTGAGTTGTTATTTTTCCCCTGCCTTTGGTGTCCATTGTGGTTAGGGGCCCTGCCGATGTCTCCTTCCAGCACTCTTTACTTGGCTTAGACATAGCACCCTCTTTTTCATTATTTTATTTATGTTTAAATCCTCTCTCAGTAAATTCTATGCTTCCTAATATTAAGGACTACACCAAGCACATTGGAAGGCACATAGTAGGCACTCAATCTCTAGTGGTTGAATGAATGACTACATGCATCAATGAATTCCTTTTGGCCTAAACATATATACAATCCTGTAATCTCCCAGTATTATATCTTTTCTTCACTCAAGCCACTGGAAATTGTTTTATTTTCCCCTCCTTGTCAACAATTGCTTTTCCAGAGAAGAGGAGGAGGCAAAGGAGCAAATAGCACAAAAGAAGAAAAGAGAGAAAAGAAATACTTTGGAAAAAATTTAAGTAGGGCAAAGGAGAAACTTGTATTGAAAAGAAAATTAATAGATTCTTGTTTTGGTTATCTAGTGCCTCTCTGACAGGAATATACCACAAATGGGATGAATTGAACAAACAGCTGTTTATTGCCTTACAGTTGGGAGGCTTTAAGTCAGAGTTCAAAGTACCAGGCTCTAGGGGCTAGGTGAGAGCCCCTCAACCTTGGGCTTCAACTCTGCCTCCTGCCCCTAGTCCACTTAAACTGGAGGATTTTCTTCACTCAGATAGCTGCTAGCTGCTGAGGCTGGCAATCCCAAGGTCAACAAGTACAAAGGCACAGTCCCAATGTTACCAAACAACATAATAGGCTACTAATTCAGTCCAGAAGAAGTTCCAAGATCGGCAGGAAATGGCGGGCTGCTGAACAACTACTTGGCTACATGCAGGGTTCAGCATGCAAAAAGCTGGAGACCTTCCTCAAAGTTGCTTCTTATATACTAGAAGCAGCCCAAATCCCTAAAGCAGCTACTCAACTGCTCAAGTAGATTCCACCATGGAGTTGATAGCTAATCTCACTTTGGGGAATAACTACATCCAGCTGCCCAGCCACTCAACCAGGCCCAGCCAAGTTGACACACAACCTTAACTACCACAGTTCTTTATTACTTGAATTAAGAAGGCAGTGTACAAGTCGTTAGGGGTCGGTGGTAGAATGCTTGTCACCAATGCACCTCATGCATGGCTGGCACCTTTTTCATCAGTGAAGCCTTGCATGTCACTGTGATGCTGAACAGGTTTCAGTGGAGCGTCCGGACTATGATCAATGAAGAAGAAAGATCTGGCTATCTGCTCCTCAAAATCAGCAATGAAAACCCTATGGATCAAAAGTTTTGATCTCACTGGACATTGGGTCACCATGAGTCAGAAGCTAATTCAGCTGAAATGAACCAAAACTATATAAATAGTTGAAAAATTAAACAAACAGGCAATATACATTTTTAAATGGGGAAATGGAACAAATGCAATAAATGTATCTTTTCCAAACTACTTCCTACAATCCAAAATAGAGAAAAAAAGCATGATCTTTGGAACAAGACAAATATGGGTTTGAAACCTAGCTCCTGTCTTATCCAACTTTGTGGCCCTAGGAAAATCACAACCCCAAAAAATGTCATTATTTTTATTTATAAAATGGAGATAATGAGGGGTTCCTCACAGGGCAAAAATTTTTTTGTTAGGATTAAACTAAAAAAGTGCCTGGAACTCAGGAGCTCAATGTGTTACGTTTCTTTGTTTCCTTTTCCACAAACTGTTCACTGAAAATGGCATATATCCAGAGGAACCTCAGAAGACATGCCTGATGGTCTACTTTAAAAAAAATTAGGGCAGTTTTAAAACAATAGAGCAGTTTTACTCCGATACACAAGAGGTCTTTTAAAAACGGTGTGGCAAAGGAGGTGTCTGACCTCCGCTAACTTTACAGACGGGGGTGATGAATCATGATCAACAGTCCAAGGCTACATCCCATGAGATGGAGGTCAGACATGTCTCCACTCTGCAAACTTTTCACCAATTCTGACACCAATCATCCCTCCCACAGCACTCTACTTCTCTGCTGTGTTCACTATCTCATTGCAATGCCCATATGAACTTACAGACAATACTCATGATTATGAGGTTTATTAGAGAAGTAACAGGTTCAGAAACAATTTTAGATGCAGTTTTTTATTGGTGAAGACAGCTTCATCAGCTGTTCCCAGAGACCAGCCTCTCGTTGGCCCTCAGCCTCTCTGGCTCTTGGCCAAGAAGTGCCCAGTGGGACCCCACTCAGCTAGCAAACCTCCTACCTAAAGGTGCTCAGTTCTCTTGCTCCATGGAGTAGAAGCCCACTGCACTATCTCCTACTGGGCTCCTGATTCTGGCGCCTCCACTGCTACCATTATTTGGCAGCTGTTTCTATCTCTCACTGTTTCTGGCGTTACAACTCTCTATCTCTGTCTTCTTGGTCTAGGTGGTTCTCTGCCTAGGGATCCTGGTCCAAAGGACATGCACCACTCCTAGGTCTTCTCTCTTGGTGGTTGTGAGGTTGCCACCACTGCTTTGAAATTAGATTCCTTTTAAGCCTAGCAGAATGGTAAAACTGACCAAGCTCCTTGTTCCATACACCTAATTTCCATGGCCACACCCACACAAAGGTGTCATGTACTTTCTTCTTTATTTATTTTTACAGAACAAAATTTGTTTTATATTCAACAGTTCATGTACATTTTACTTCATGCCCCGATTACCATCCCCAACTATAACAAACTCTCCTCCCCTCCTGTCCCTATGACTACCCCTCCCTGTATACTTCTTAACAATGCACTCCTGTCTGTCCAGCTTTCCCTCTGTGTGAAGGCTATCCCTCTAGTAGCCCATGGACGATTGCTCTAAGCGGTGTGTCTCCTTAGAGTAGGTGGGTGTATTGCCTCGGGATAGGTGTTCTGCATGTATGTCTTTCTACTGTTGGGTTGAGAGCCAATCCATGGTAGTGAGCCCAATTCTAGGCCTGAAGGTAAGCTGAGGCCATAGTTTTGGGGATTTTACAAAACTCTGACCAGTATTTCTGGTCATTTTTGTGTTTTTGGATTTTGTTCCACATTTTTCCTCCCACTCTATCCAGGATCTCCTGGTTTAATCCCTTTCTGAGGATTGGCATTGATAGCAGGTCACAATCTAGTTCTGCTCTCGGGGTCCATTGTATCCTCAGACTAATTGTTTCCAGATGCCTTTGATTTTCTTCACTCTTCTTTGCTTCAAGTGAGAGGAGACAAATAATTGCATCTTAGATGGCTGTTCAAGTTTTTTTAAGGCCCCAGTCACTACTCATCAAAGTAGGTTGTGGAACAAGATTTCTATGCACTATGTTGTGTCAATTGAGCTTGGTGTTCCCCAAGACTATGGTCCTGAGTTGGCAGGCCCAGTGATTTCTCTCTCTCAAGGTGTATTGTTGTTTCTAAGAGATTACTCCAACTCTGTCTTCTATTGCTTCTTTAATGTGTATGGCTAGTTTTGTAGCACAAGTGCATATGTAAGATTATCTTCAGCTAAATCTATCCTTGGTCTAGGGTATATTCCTGTTTGCTGACCTCCACCTGATCGCACTTGTCTAAGCATTTATCTGTAGCCTGGAGTTCAATGTTAGTGGTAATGCAGTATTTTGCATATACCAGTATTTACCTCTGTTGTCTGTATCTTAAGTGCAAGTTTCATTGTCCTTGCTTTTCCCAATATCATCATGCTGGTCACAGATTCCATACCATCCCTCCCCTCACCCAAATAACATGTCACCCCCAAGTAGTCCAAAAATTTCCCTCCTCTTCCCTCCCATCCCCAGTAACCTACAAAGTAAATTTCCTTCCCTAAGTAAACCTTTCCTTGACTTTTTAGAATAATTGTCTCTTACAATATTTTTAATTCTGTGATTGACTTATTTCACTCAGCATGATGTATTCTTCATTATTCTTTAATGTAGGATTGTATTCCATTGTGTGAATGCACCATAAGTGAATTGTGCTGTGATGAACATGGTTGTGCATATGTCTGTTTATATCCTGTCTCTCACCTCTTTAGGATATAATCCTAGTAATGGAATTGCTTGATCAAATGATATTTCTAGTCTCAGTTTTTTAAGGAAATGCCATACCATCTTACACAATGGTTGTATCATTTTGCAGTCCCACCAGCAGTATATGAAAGTTCCAATTTCTCCACAGCCTCACCAGCATTTGCTATTTTCTGCCTTGTTGAACTTTGCTATTAGTGCTGTGGTGAGAAGACATTTCATTGTTGTTTTGATTTGCATCTCTCTAATGGCTAATGATTATGAGTATTGCCTCATGTGTTTGTTGGTTGCTAACATATCATCTTTACTGACATATTTGTTCACGTCCCTTGCCCATTTTTTCAATTGGATTGTTTGTCTTTTTGGCATTGAGGTGTTGAAGTTTTCTATAAATTTTGGAGATAACTCCTTTGTCGGATATGTCATAGCCAATTTTTTTTTTTTTTTTTCCCAATCTGTATGTTCTCTTTTTACCCATTTGGAGAAGCCTTTCAATGCTCATAAGAATTTAATTTGTAAAAGGCCCCAGTCATCCAGTTTCTCCTCCACTGCTTGTGCATTTTGGGTTATGCTTGATAGTCTATTTATGCTGTAAATTAGGCCCCTGATATTTTTCCCTATTTAATCTTGGATGAACTTTATATTTTTGGGTTTTACATTTAAGTTTTTGGTACAACTTGAGATTGTTTTTGTGTATTGGGTAATGTAAGGGTCTTGTTTCATTTTTTCTACAAGTAGAATTCTGATTTTGCAGCACCATTTGTTAAAGGGGCTACATCTTTCCCATTTAATGGGCTTTGGTCCTTTGTCAAAGATCAGCTGTCCATAGATGGATGGGTCTATTTCTGGGTTTTCATTTCAGTTTCATTGGTCTGTCTATTATTAGACTAATACCATGCTGTTTTAACTACTGTAGCTGTATAGTAGGTTTTGAGATCCAGGAGTGTGAGAGCTTCTACTTTGTTTTTCTTCTTCAGCAGTGCTTTGTTCATCCGAGGTCTCTTTCTTTTCCGTATGACATTAATAATTGTTGTTTCCATGTTCTTAAAAAATGTTGATGGTATCTGGACTGGGATTGCATCAAATGTGTAGATTGCTTTGGGTAATATTGACATTTTCACAATATGTAGTCTTCCCACACATGAACACGGCATGTTCTTCCATTTGTGTAGATCCCTTGTAGTTACTTGTAGCATTTTTTGTGTAGTTTTCTTTGTATAGATCTTTTGTGCCTCTGTAAGATTTATTCCTAAATATTTTATCTTTTTGGTACCTACTGTAAATGGTATTATTTTCCTTATTTTCTTTTCAGGGGCCTGTTTGTTGATGTAGAAGAATCCCACTGATTTTAGTATGTTGACCTGGTATCCTGCCACTTTGCTGAAACTTTCTATTAGTTCCAGTGAATTTTTTGCTGAGTCTCTTGGGTTTTGTATGTATAATATCATGTCATTTGCAAATAGAGATAGTTTTACATCCTCTTTGCTAATTTTAATGCTTTTGATTTTCGTTTCTTGCCTTATTGCCCTGGATAGAACTTCCAATACAATGTTAAATAGAAGTGGTGATAGAGGGCTCATTGTCTGGTTCCCGTTCCTAAAGGAAATACATTAAATCTTTCTCCATTAACAATAATGTTGGCTTTTGGCTTTGAGTATATGTACTTAATTATGTTGAGGATTTTCCCTTAAATCCCTATTTTGCTGAGAGTTCTGAACAGGAATTGATGTTGGATTTTATTGAATGCCTTTTCAGCATCAACTGATATGATCATATGGTTCTTTTCTTTTGTTCTGTTTATGTGGTGGATTACAATGATTGCTTTTCTGATGTTGAACCATCCTTGTACACCTGGTATGAACTGCACTTGGTCATGATGTATTATTATTATTATTTTTTTATATGTATGTTATTCAATTCTGTTGGCTAGGATTTTGTTGAAGATTTTGGGTCTATATTCATGAAAGATATTGGTATGTAGTTGTCCCTTTTAGAGGTGTCTTTCCCTGTTTTTATTTTAATCACTGTTATGCTTACTTCACAGAATGAATTTGGGAGTATTCCATCTTTTTCTATGTTCTGGAATATTTTGACTAGTATACATGTCAACTCTTCCCTTAATGTTTTGTATAATTCTCCAGTGAAGCCATCTGAGCCAGGACTATTTTTGTGGGAAGTTTTTTTTTTTTTTTGACCTGCTCAATTTCTTCTTTTGTTACAGGTCTATTCAAGTATTCTATCTCAGACTGGGCTTTTTTGTGTAGATTTTGTCCTTCTCTTCTAGGTTCTCAAATCTGTTAGAGTTCTTCATAATATTCTGCTATTCTCTTTATTGTTTCAGTTGGTTCTGTTAGGAAGTTGCCCTTTTCATTTATTATTCTTGTTATTTGCATTTTCTCTTTCTTTTCTCTGTTAAATTTTCCAGTGGTTTGCCAATTTTGTTAATCGTTTTGAAAAACCAACTTTTTGTTTTGTTGATTTACTCTATTGTTTTTTTGTTTTGTTTTGTTTTCTGTTTGTTAATTCCTCCTCTGATCTTTATTATTTCCTTACTTCTGGCTACTGTAAGTTTCTTCTGTTACCCTTTTTCTAATTGTTGGAGTTGTTGAGTTAGAGTGTTGATTTTGTGTCTTTCCTCTTTTTTTGATGTGTGCATTTATTGCTATAAATTGATCTCTTGAGTACTGCTTTTGCTATGTCCCAAAGGTTTCAGTAAGTTGTATCTTCATTCCCATTTTGTTATAGTAATTTTCTTTTTCTTTCACACTTTAATTCTTCTATTACCCAGTAGTTTTTGAGCAGTAGTTTTTATGCTGACTCTGCAGAGTAGAAGCAGAGTTCCCAAAGCTAATTCAGCAGAAATAAATTATCAATTTTTGGTCAAAGGTGGTTGCTGATGGGAAAACTGATTATGCATTTCATTAGGCTGATCAGTAGATTCTGTAAGTGTACCATTCTTTAAAAAATTGTTCATATACTGTTCTTTCTCAAGGAACTTTAAAAAGTAAAATGGACAGCTTTTCTGTATTGAAAAGAACTATGAAAACAAAGACTTTTCATTAAAACTCACTTTCTTAGGACAACTATTACACAACAGTACTCATTGTATAACATAGTGCTGAGAAAGTATTGGAAGAATAGAGAAGCAAGCCTATAATTACATTCATTAATCTTTTTTTCAACATTTGAAAATGAATTGCAAACAATTGGTTAGCTGTCCAGACTTCATAAATGCTTTTTTTTTTCCTTTGTCTCTGTAAAAATTATTTAAATTGCATTAAAATATTATTATGTTCCCTCTTTTACAAAGTTTCTAATATTTTATATGTTCACATTCTTCTTTGTGGACATGGAAGAAATGAGATAAGTTCCACATAGGAAGTAAAATTGATTCATATGAATTTGATCTGACAAAGTAAATATTTACCAGGTGTTTTTTGTGTACATGGAATTTTGGTCCCAAAGATATGTGTCAAGGAAGGGAGATCAGCTCACAGTCCCTGTCCAGAATCAATGGAGAATTTAGTGCAAATTTTCCCATACTAAAGTTTCTGGATTATACAGATACCAAGGTTAAAAGCTTCAGAATACAGGCTGTTTTATAAGGTCAGTGAACCTTAAGAAACATTTTTTTTTTTTAAATAAAATCTGAGGATTTTAATTTCAAAGTGACTCATATACAGCTTTTTACTACAAAGTGTCTTTTCAATTAAATTACTTGGAATCAGAGAGTGCTGTGATTTAAAGTAATGAGGATGGACAAGTTGGAGCTGCCTATGGTTTGATAGGACTGTTCCTTTTACATTTGATTTAGCTCCTTGAAGAAACATGGGGTGCCACTGATACTAGTCCTTGCATTTTCTGCCTTGTCTTGGCTTTGAGTGCTTTTACATATTCTGTTATTCTTTCAAATCTACTGTGAAACTACTATTGGTTTTATAAAACTTTTGTTCCCAAGAAGTAATCTATTACCTCTCTACAATAAGAAAATAAAATTACTAAACACTAAAAGCTTGAGCTTGTTTCTTAACAAAGGCAGATAAAATAGGGGAATAATTTGACAATCTCTCCATGTTAGAAGGGAAAATTAATGGTGCAGTTGGTTAAGCACTTGGCTTCTAATTGAAAAGTCTGTAGTTCAAACTCACCAGTCACTACTCGGGAAAAACATATGGTAGTCTGCTTCAGTAAAGATTTCCAGCCTTGGAAACCTGATGGGGAAGTTTGACTCTGTCCTGTAGGGTCACTAAGAATAGGAATTGACTCAAGTGTAGTGGGTGGGTATGTAGGAAACATCAACAAATGGCCTCTAATACTAAAGATCTAGACCCTTAGGCAATGAACCCAGACAACACTGATTAAGAAGGAAGCCTGTTGGTTTTTCAAAACATGTGAAATAGAAATAGTCATTGTGTTAATAGAGAAACATTGGGGTGGAGGAAAAAAAAATGTAAAAATGAATGAGCTATGAA
This sequence comes from Orycteropus afer afer, assembly GCF_000298275.1. Classification (NCBI taxonomy): domain Eukaryota; kingdom Metazoa; phylum Chordata; class Mammalia; order Tubulidentata; family Orycteropodidae; genus Orycteropus; species Orycteropus afer. The sequence continues at coordinate 2,868,236 of NW_006921746.1, read as the reverse complement.
AAGAAGGAGAAGGGAACCAGGAACCAGGAGGGAGAGAGAGAAGGTGGTGTGGTGGGTTCAGACAGGCTGAAGGAGACCTGGCAGTGAGCAGAGCCATTATGGAACAGCTAAAGGAGATGGACTTGTTTGTCACTTTGTCATACTGTGATGATTTGCATGTTGCTGTGAAGATGGAGGCTATGACACCAGTATTTCACATGCCATCCATCGTGAACAGATTTTAGCACAGCTTTCAGGCTAAGATAGACTTGGAAGAAGGAAAAGGCCAATCATTTCCCAAGGAATTGACCAGTGAAAACTTATGAATAGCTGCAAAACACTATCTGATATATTATTGGAAAACTTTACGAGTAGCCCTGGAACTTTGTCTGATATAGTATCAGAAGATGAGCCCCTCAGGTTGGAAGACACTCAAAATATGACTGGGAAAGAGTTGTTTCCTCAGAGTAGAATCAACCTTAATGATGTGGATAGAGTAAAGCTTTTAGAACTTCCATTTGCTGATGTGGAAAAATTCAAGATGAGAAGAAACAGCTTCAGACATCTATTATCAATCAGAACATGGAATGTTAATGTTTGTGAAAACCAGGAAAATTAAAACCTAAAACCAAACTCACTGCTGTCAAGTCAATTCAACTACTAATGATCCCTCCTTGGGTTTCCGAGGTGATATCTCAACAGAAGTAGATCACTCAATTTTCCTCCTGAGGAATGGCTGGTGAGTTTGAACTGCCAGCCTTCTGGTTAGCAGTCAAATGTATTAGGCACTATGCCACCAGAGCCTTTCTCCTAGAAGTTGTCAAAAATGAAATGGAATGCATAAAGAGTGATATCCTAGGCCTTAGTGAGTTGAAACAGACTGGTTTTGGACATTATGAATCAGACAATCATATGTTCTACTATGCTGAGAATGACAAATTGAAGAGAAATGGCATGACATTTATCATCACAAGAGTGTATCAAGATGCATCCTGAAGTACAATGCTGTCAGTGACAGTATAATATCTGTAGACCTACAAGGAAGACCAGTTAATACCACTATTATTCAACTTTACACACTAACCACCAAAGCCAAAGATGAGGAAATTTAAGATTTTTACCAACTTCTGAAGTCTGAAATTGACCAAACATGCACTCAGCATGTGTTGATTAAAATTGGTGATTGGAATATAAAAGTTGGATACAAAGAAGAATCACTAGTAGTTGGAAAATATGACCTTGGAGATAGAAATAACCCTGCAGATCGGATGATAGAATGCAAAACCAATGACTTATTCATTGAAAATACCTTTTTTCAACAACACAAATGGTGGTTATACACATGGACTTCACCAGATGGAGTATACAGGAATCAGATCAACTACATCTGTGGCAAGAGGAAATAAGAAAGCTCAATGTCCTCAGCCAAAATAAGGCTAGGAGCTGATAGTGGAACAGACCATCAACTGCTCATATGCAAGTTCAAATTGAAGCTGAAGACAATTAAAACAAGTCCAGAAGAGCCAAAATAAGATCTTGATTATATCCCTCCTGAATTTATAGACCACTGAAAGAATAAATTTGATGAATTCATCACCAATGACCAAAAACCAGAATTGTGGGATGACATCAAGAACATTATTCATGAAGAAATCAAACGGTCATTAAAAAGATAGGAAAGAAAGGAAAGACCAAAATGGATGTCAGAAGAGACACTGAAACTTGCCCTTGAATGGAGGAGAGTAGCTAAAGCAAAGGGAAGAAATGACAAGATAGAAGAACTGAACAGAAGATTTTAAAGAGTAACTTGAAAAGTCAAAGTCAATCATTATAATGAAATGTGCAAAAACCTGGAATTAGAAAACAAAAAAGGAAGAAAATGCTCAGGGTTTCGCAAGATAATATAATAAAAAAAAATTTGAGCCTCGAGTTGCAATATTGAAAGACTTTATGGGCAAAATATTGAATGGTGCAGGAAGCATCAAAAGATGGAAGGTATACACAGAGTCACTATAACAAAAAGAATTGCTTGATGTTCATCCATTTCGTGAGGTGGCATACAATTAAGAACCAATTCTTTTGAAGGAAGAAGTCGAAGCTGCACTGAAGGAAGTGGTGAAAAACAAATCTCCAGGAATTAATGGAATACTCATTGAAATATTCCAACAAACAGATGATGCACTGGAGGCACTTACTCAGATATGCCAAGAGATTTGGAAAACAGCTATCTGGCCCACTGACTGAAAGAGATCTATATTTGTACCTATTCCAAAGCAAAGTGATCCCAAAGAATATGGAAATTATTGAACAATATCATTAATATCACATGCAAGTAAAATTTTACTAAAGAAAATTCAAAAAGGTTGTAGTTGTATATTGGCAGACAACTTCCAGAAACGCAAGCTGGATTCAGAAGAGGACGTGGAATGAGGGATATCATTGCTGATGGCTGAAAGCAAAGAATACCAGAAAGATGTTTACTTGTGTTTTATTGACTCTGAAAAAAGCATTCAATTGTGTGCATCATGGCAAAGTATTGATAACATTGAGAAGAATGGGAATTCCAGAACACTTCATTGTACTTGTGAGGAACCTGTACATACACCAGGAAGCTGTTGTTTGAACAGAACAAGAAGATACTGCATGGTTTAAAATCAGGAAGGGAGTCTTCAAGCTTGAATCCTTTCACCATACTTATTCAATCTGTATGCTGAGCAAATAATCAGAAAGCTGGCCTATATGAAGAAAAATGTGGTATTGGAATTGGAGGAAAAATCATTAACAACCTGCGATACACAGATTACACAACTTTGCTTGCTGAAAGTGAGGATGACTTGAAGCACTTGCTGATGAAGATTAAAGAGTACAGTCTACAGTATGGATTACACCTCAATATAAAGAAAACAACAATCCTCACAACTGGTCCCATCAAGAGCTTCATGAATGTTGGAGAAAAAATTAAAGTTGTCAAGGACTTCACATTACTTTGTTCTACAATCAACACCAATGGAAGCAGCAGTCAAGACATCAGACAAATTGACAAATATGCTGCAAAAGACTACTTTCAAGTGCTGAAGAGCAAAGATGTCTCCTTAAGGACTAAGGTTTGCCAAACCCAAGCCATGGTACTTGCAATCGCCTCATATGCATGTGAGAGCTGGACAATGATTAAGGAAGACCAAAGAAGAGTTGATGCTTTTGCATTTTGGTGCTGGAGAAGAATGGTAAGAGTACCATGGACTGCTAAAAGGACAAACAAATCTGTCCTGGAAGAAGTGCAGCCAGAATGCTCTTTGGAAGTGAGAATGGATAGATTTCATTTCACCTACTTTGATCTTGTTGTCAGAAAGACCATTCTCTAGAGAAGGATATCATGCTTGATAAAGTGGAGGGTCAGAGAAAAAGAGGAAGGCCCTTAGCAAGATGGATTGACACAGTGGCTGCAATGATGGGCTCAGGTATAGTGGGGATCATGGGACTGGCATGGGACTGGGCAGTGTTTTGTTCTTTTCTGCATAGGGTCAGTATGAGTCAGAGAGGACTTGACGGCACCTACAACATCAACAATATAAAGTGAAGGACTCCTTCTTTCTTTTGTAATTCATATCAGAAAATAAATTAGCAAATATGAAAGCTCTGAAATAATTTTGAACTAACGTGTGGGACTAAGTCTCTGGAATAGACAACGCTTAAAAAAATAACAACAAAAATAATTATATATGTTTGGCTCAAAATTCTGTGAGCTTGCTGTACATCCTCTAGAAAATATGTTCCTGTCTAAACAGTTCCATCAAGTACAGGAAACATGGTGGCATCCTGGCCAAATTCCTATCTGACTTCAGTAGTGAGTTTAACCATTAATATAAAAATAGTCCTCAGGGACCTCTCCTGTTTTCTCTTTTTCTCTGAATGGTACCAGAAGACTGCTGTGCTGCTTCTCTTGGCAGGGTATTTTTTACACAGGCACCACCCACTGCTTGAAACAAACCTTCAGATTCTGTCCAAACTCTGATTAACCATTGTTAGTTCATTTTCCCCTACCTAGTAGTAAAATTAATGCAGTTGGTTCCTGGTTCCTTTTCATTTTTAAAGAATTTAATACTTAACTTCATATTGGTCCCAACCATTAATTAATCTTCAATTATTATGATGTTCACACAAGGGAAACTTTTGTAGTTCCATTAAAAAATCCTGTTATTAAAAATAACTTGAAATAGAAAACTTGTGAGAAAGCATACAAGCAGATTTAATAAAATCAAATTCATAATCCATCCAATGATAATTTTTAATAGTAAGTTCTATTCCCAAAGAATCTTTCCTTCTAAAAAGAAAATGAATAAATATATTACACAATCTATACAACTTATATATCACTCTTATATAATAGTATATTTTGAGAATTATTCCATAACAATAGAAATATAATTTTATTAGCTGTCAAACGTTGGATGAACAAAATGTGATCCTCCGATAGAGGTTACTGATTAAAATAATCAAATCAAAAGCCATTGTTGTCATTAGGTGCTGACAAGTCAGTTACAAATTAGAAAGACCTTATGCAAAATGGAACTAACACTGCCCAGTCCCAGGTCACCCTCACAATCGATGTTATGCTTGAGTCTACTATTGCAGGCACTGTGTCAATCCACCACTTTGAGGGTCTTCCTCTTTTTTACTGAAGTATAATTTACTAAGCATGATGTTCTTTCTCCAGGGACTAATCCTCCTGATTATTTGTCCAAAGCATATGAGGGGCAGTCTCATCGTTCTTGCTTCTACGGAGCATTCTGGCTGTACTTCTTCCCAGACATATTAGTTAGATCTTCTGGCAGTCTGTTGTATATTCAGAATCCTCTGCCAACACCATACTTCAGTGGTATCAGTTCTTCCAAGGTCTTCCTTTTTTCATTTTCCAGTTTTCACATGTATATGAGGTCAGCCCGAGGGTTACAGGTGAGGAGAGACAATGCAGGGACGCCAGAGTAGCAGGCCGGAAGAGCAGGAGAAAGGGGATAAAAGCCTTGAACCCGGACAGAAGAGCAGTCAGCCCCAGGGTTACAGGTGAGGAGAGACAACTCAGGAACACCCAAAGAAGCAG
>NW_006921746.1:2850199-2859924 GCF_000298275.1 Orycteropus afer afer | reverse complement strand
CTCACCTATTTTGGTCATGTTGTCAGAAGGGACCATTCCCTGGAGAAGGATGTCATGCTTGGTAGGGTGGAGGGTCGACGAAAGAAGGGGAGGCCTTCAAAGAGATGGATTGATATGGTGGCTGCAATGATGGGCTCAAGTATAGCAGGGATTGTGGGGCTGGCGCGGGATCGGGCAGTGTTTCCTTCTGCTATGCATGGGGTCGCTATGAGTCGGAAACTACTCGACGGCACTTAACAACAACAACAACACATGAGGTATTTGAAAATACCGTGGTTTGGGTCAGACACACCTAAGTCTTCAAAGTGAATTATTTGCCTTTTAATGCTTTAAAAAGGTTTTTGCAGCAGATTTGCCAATGCAATAGTCATTTAATATCTTGATTATTACTTCCATGAGTATTGATTGTGGACCTAAGTAAGATGAAATCTTTTACAACTTCAATGTTTTCACCCTTTAGCATGATGTTGCTTATTAGTCCAGTTGAGAAAGTTTTGATTTTACGTTGAAGTACTACATACTGAAGGCTGTAGTCTTCGATCTTCATCACTTTTAGCAAGCAAGGTTATGTCATCTGCATATCCCAAGTTCTTAATGAGTCTTCCTCCAATTCTTCTTCATGTAATATAGCTTCTTAGATTATTTCCTCAGCATACAGATTGAATAACTATGTTTAAGGGATACAACCATGATTTACACCTTTCCTGATTTAAAACCATGCTGTATACCTTTGTTCTGTTGAAATGACTGACTCTTGGTATATACAAGTTCTGCATGAGCACAATTAATTGTTTTGGAATTCTCATTGTTCACAATGTTATCTATACTTTATTATGGTCCCCTCAGTTGAACATATTTGTATCATCAATGAAACATAGGTAAACATCTTTCTAATATTCTCTGCTTTCAGCTAAGATCCATTTCACATCAGCAATGAAATGCCTCATTCTGGTTCTGCTTCTGAATCCAGTATGAACTTCTGGCAGTTCACTGTTGATGCACTGTTACAACCGTTTTTGAGTTATCATCAGCAAAATTTCCATTGCATATGATATTAATGGTATTTTTCAAAGATTTCCACATTCTGTTTGATCACTTTTCTTTGGAATGAACATGAATATAGATATATTCCAGTTGGTTGACCATGTAGCTATCTTTCAAATTTCTTGGCATAGACATGTTAGCACTTTCAGCATAGTATATTTTGCTGGACAATCTCAATTGATATTCCATGGTTCCTGGAGTCTTATTTTTCACCATTTCCTTCAGTGTAGCTTGGAATTTTTCCTTCAGTACCTTCAATTACTTTTTTTTTTTTTCCTTGAGATCACATGCTACCTCTGGACAATCTCAATTGATATTCCATGGTTCCTGGAGTCTTATTTTTCACCATTTCCTTCAGTGTAGCTTGGAATTTTTCCTTCAGTACCTTCAATTACTTTTTTTTTTTTTTTCCTTGATCACATGCTACCTCCTGAAATGCTCAAATGTTGATCAAATCTTTTTGGTACAGTAACTCTCTGTGTTACTACCATATTGTTTTGATGCTTCCTTTGTTGTTATTTTGCCTACAGAATCCTTCAATATTGCAACTTAAGGCTTGAATTTTTTTTCAGTTCTCTCCTTGAAAAATGTCTAGTGTGTTCTTCTCTTTTAGTTTGTTAACTCTAACCATTTTCACATTTCATTATATTACTTTCTCTTCTCCAGACACCCATCGAAATTTTCTGTTCAGCTCTTTTACTTCATCATTTCTTCATTTGCTTTTATATTCAAAAGCAAGTACAAAAATCTCCTCTTACGTATATTTTAGTCTTTTCTTTCTTCTCCGTCTTTTTCATGACCTTTTGTATCCTTCATGTATGATCTCCTTGATGTCATCCTGCAACACATCTGGTCGAAGGTCATCAGTGTTTAATGCAAATCTATTATTGCAATGGTGTCTAAATTCAGGTGGGATATGCTCATTGTTGTACTTTGTCCCTTGTGAGCTTGTTCTAATATTTTGCAGCTTCAGTATGAACTCACATGTAAGAAATTGTTTTTTCCTCAGTCAGATTCTGGTCTTGTTCTGACTGATAATATTTAGCTTCTTCATGGTTTCTTTCTGTAGATGTAGTGGATTTGATTCCTGTCTATTCCATCTATGAAGTCCATTTGTATAGTCACCATATATGTTGTTGAAAAGTGAATAAGTATTTGATTTTGTGAAATTCTGTTATACAATCTCTGGTGTCATTTCTACCACCAAGGCTTTATTTTCAAACGATCAATCCTTCTCTGTTTTCAACTTTTGCAATCCAATCACCACTGTGATAGTTGGGGTTGTGTGTCAACTTGTCTGGACCATGATTCTGAGTGGTTTAAGTAGTTGTGATGTGGTTATTCCCATGATGAGATCACATGTATATGCTTTGAGCAGCCAATCCATTGAAAAGGAGTTTCCATAGGGGTGTGGCCTGCTTACCATAAATAAACATGGACATCCTGGGAAAAAAAAAGAGAACCTTTTGTGGATCTGGATCCTGTTGTGCTGTCTACAACTGTCCATGAGTCAACAATCCACCATTCTGCCTGGTGATCTTGGATTTATTATCTGCCAAAGTCAACAGCTGGCACACTACCTGCCAACCTTGAGTTCATCAGCCCCTGCATCTGCTTCAGTTGGGCAAAATCTCCAGTTTGATGTCTGATCCAGGAACTTGGGACTTGTCAGCTTCTATAACTGTATGAGCCATTTTCCTAAGATAAATTTCTCTCTCTCTCTCTCTCTCTCTCTCTCTAAGCTTTACTGGTTTTGCTTCTCCAGAGAATCCAGCCTAACACAACCAATAATTATCAATGTATCTTGATCGCATGTTTTATCAGTTTTGAACTGTAGAATTTGGTAAAACTCTTCAACTTCTTTATCTTTGAGGTTAGTGGTTGGTGTGTATATTTGAATTATACTCAAATTAACTGATCTTCCTTATAGACATATGGATATCATCCTATCACTAACAGCGTTGTACTTCTGGATAGATTTTGAAAAGTTCTTGATCAAAAAATGTTGTTGCTGTTGTTAGGCACCATCAAATCAGATCTCACTCATAGCAACCCCTCCCTGGGTTTCTGAGGCAGTATCTCTATGGAAGTAGATTAACAAACCTTCCTTCCGAGGACACTAGTTATTTAAAAATCAATCAATGCATGTACATAAAATAGCTAATTGTTTAAGTCAGCCTCCTGGTTTTATATGAATTGTTTGTGTGAACTGATACATCAGTATTTTTAAACTCTCAAATAAAATTGTTGATTTAACTAGCTTATTATTTATTAAATGACCCTACATATAAATAACGGTGTATGACACAGTGGATCTGTATTACATACAAAATTAACTCCAATTTTATATATTTTATGAAGGGAGTGGTCTTTTTTTTGAAAATCTTCAGTCTAACTTGTCTAAAATGTTTTTCCCCCTTTAATAAGGATGTAGTTGGGTTAAACAGTCTTATTTTTGCATGTCTCATTTAGTCATTTGTCATTCATTCAACATATATTTATTCAGTAGAACAGAAAACAAGATTAAAAAGAATTCTGCACTTGTGTGCATTAGTCTAATGACAAAATATAAAATGAAATTAGAGAAGAATTATGTGCTAGAGAAAAAAACTTCATTATAGGGGTTAACTTCTCTAAGCAGAATTTTCTGAGTAGATAACGTTGAAGTTGAGACCAAACTATGATAGGGTGAAGAGGTGTGGAAATTTTTTTTTAGTCAAAGAAATAACATATGCAAAGTCCCTGAGAAGGGAAAGATCTTGGCTTCTTTGGAGAACATAAGGGAGGACAGTTGCTGAGGAGCACTGAATGAGGTAAAGGGGTATGGAAAGATGTTGGAGAGGTGGCTACAGTCAGACATGTGCAATGGCTTACAGGTCATGCAAAGTGCTGAAGTGGGGCCTAAGGAGCATTCTAATTTCTCTTTGTTTTTAAAAAAGGAGGAAATATCCCATTCTCAGGCAGTAGCATAGTATAATGACTTCACACTTGATTCTTTACCTGAGAGAAGAAATAGTGTATGTGTGATTCAGTTCTTTCTGAATTGTCATTTTACCTTAAGAGTAATCAAAATGAGTATAATTCCCATAAGACCCTGTTCTTCATGAGGAAAGCCAGGAATCAGGCTTGAAATTTAAGAGACAGATTTATAAGACAACTTCTCTTTGTCAAGGCAGTGATTCTAGATATTTTGGTCCACTTTGCAAGTAATAATTTTATATATTGCTATGCTAGATATATTACTATTCTGGATAATAATGTCCTCCATAGGATATTACTTAAATCTGGGTGATAGGTAAATCTACATTATTCATAAAATATATAACAAATTGTTTGTAAGAGTATTCTATTGCTTACATACATAAACTCTTTTAATTCACACCAGTCTTAAGAGGTAAGTATAATTTTTTTTCCTGTTTCATAGATAGGATAATTGAGGTACTAAAAATGTAAGTGATCAATGGAGAAGAAAAAGCTTCTTTAACAAATGATGCTGGTAAAACTTGATATCCATTTTGAGTAAAATGAAACAGGACTTCATGAAATTATATTAAAAAAGTAAAAACTTCTGTACATTAAAAGATATTATCAAAAGTATGAAAAATTCTATAATGGGAGAAAATATTTGCAAATCACATATCTGATAAGAGTTTAATATCTAAAATATATAATGAACACTTACAATTCAACAACTAAAAGACAAACTAACCAATTTAAAAATGGGTGAATGAGCACAATATGGATAAACTTCAAAAATGTTATGCTAAGTGAAAGAAGTCAGATGTAAAAGACCACATATATATCACTCCTTTTATATAGAATATCCAAAGTAGGTAATCCATAGAAACAGATTAGTGGTTTCTAGTGTCTGGAGAAAGGGAGGAATGGAAAGTGCCTATTTCCTGAATAGTGTGTTACCATTTGGAGAGATGAAAATGATTTGAGACTAGATAGAAGTGAAAGCTACACAATACTTTTAATGTATTAAATGTCAATGATTTTACATTAATTTTTTGTCTTAGTTCTCTAGTGCTGTTATAACAGAAATGTGATAAATGAAAAGCTTTGACAAGCAGAAATTATCCTCTTATACTTTAGGAGGCTAGAAGTCTGAATTCAGATTGTAGCTTCTATGGCCTGGGTGAAAGCCCCTTGACCTTGGGCTTCAAATCTGCTTCTTGTTCCAGGACCACTACAGATGGAGGCATCTCCTAACTTGGGCAGCTGAAGACTGCTGAGGCTGACAAACCCAAGGTCAGTGTGTAAAATGGCACAATTCCAAGGTCCACAGGCAACACAGCAAGACCCTGGTTCAAGTCCAGGAACTAGAGATGAAGATTCAGCCAAATGCAAAATCCAAAATGTGCCAAAAATCTAGAGACCTCTCCCAAAGCTTCTACATATATACTGGATTCAGGTCACACCCTGAAGTGAAGATAATTTCCCTTCAACTGCTTACAATGTCATCATGGAAACTACATCTATCTCCCAAGACACTCAATACCAGGCCCAGCCATGTTGGCACACAAACATAACTACCACGTCTTGTTAATCTTCTCCTATAAGAATTATGCCTTAATAAAAACAATTTATGACAAGAAGGCTAAAAAAACAAAAAAACCAAACAAAACAAAAAACCTAAATCTAATACCATACACAAAAATTAACTCAAAATGGATCAAAGACTTAGCAGTTAAAATTGTAAAGTTCCTGGAAGATAATATAAGGATAAAACTATGGGACCTCAATTTTTTCAGTAGTGCATTACTGCACACAACTTCAAATACACAAGAAACACAAGACAAATTAGATAACTGACACCACTGAAAAATTAAGTACTTGAATTCATCAAGAGGTTTTCCAAAAAGAGTAAAATGAGAACCTACACATTGGGACCACTATTTGTTTATAAGTTTGTCATACAGTTGTGGCTTGTAAGGTGTTGGATTGCTGTGATGCGGGAAGCTATGTCTACAAAATTTCAAATACCAGTAGGCTCACCATTGGTGCTTAGGTTTCAGTGGAGGTTTCCAAGTAAAACAGATGAGGAATAAGGATGTGGTTGTCCATTCTGAAAAAAAAGTGGCCAAAGAAAGCAATATGAATAGCAGTAAAACACTGTTTGATATAGTACTGGAAAACTTTATGAAGAGCTGTGAAATATTCTCTAATAAAGTACTATAAAACTCATTGTTTTCAAAGTCAGTCCCAACTCATAGTAGACCCTTCCTTGGGTTTCCCAGGTGGTATCTCTATGGAAGTAGATTGCCCAGTCTTCTGGTGGTGCAGTGCCTAAGGCATTTGACTGCTAACCAGAAGGTTGGCAGTTAAAACTCACCAGGCACTCCATAGAAGGAAGATTGGACAATCTACTTCCATAGACTTCTGAGACACTGCCTCAGAAACCTAAGGAGGGGTCACTGAGTTGAATCCGACTCTACAGCAATGAGTTTTTTGTTTTTGTTTTTGTTTGATTGTTTAAAATACGACAAAACTTAATGAATAACAATGAAATATTATCTGATATAGTGCTGGAAGATGAGCCCCTCAGGTTGGAAGGGACTCCAAATACAACTGGGGAAGGGATGCCTCCTCAAATTAGCAATGCAACGCACTGCCGTTGACTCAGATCTGACATATAACAACCCCTCCTTGGGTTTCCGATGGATTGATACGGTGGCTGCGATGATGGGATCAAGTATAGCAGGGATTGTGGGGCTGGCGCGGGATCAGGCAGTGTTTCGTTCTGCTGTGCATGGGGTTGCTATGAGTCGGAAATGACTTGATGGCACTTAACAACAACAACAACAACCTTGGGTTTCCAAGGCAGTATCACTACAGAAGTAGATTGCCCAATGATGTGGATGGAGTAAAGCTTTAGGAACCTTCATTTGCTAATAGGTCATGACTCATAATTAGAAGAAACAACTGCAAACATACCTTAATAATCAGAAAATACAGAATGTAAGAGGTATAACCAGAGGAAAATTGGAAATTCTCAAAAATGAAATGGAACACATAAAGATCAATATCCTAGGCTTTAGTGAGATTAAATGGACAGGTATTGACCATGGTGGATTGGATAATTATATGATCTACATCTACAATGCTAGGAATGACAAATTGAAGTGCGATAACATAGACATCATCAATAAAAAGTACAATGCTGTCAATGATAGCTTTATTTCCATACACCTACAAGGATGACCAGTTAATAAAACTATTATTCAAATTAATGCACAAAACACTAAAGCCAAAAATTAAAAAATTGAAGATTTTTACCAACTTCTGCAGTCTGAAATTGACCAAGCATCCAATCAAGATGTATTGACAATTACTGGTGATTGGAAAAGAAAAACTGGAAATAGAAAAGCATCAATACTTGGAAAGTAAGGCCTTGGTGAGAGAAATGACACTGGAGACTTCATGATAGAATTCTGTAAGACCAACAACTTTGTCATTGTAGATACTTTTTCAACAACATAAACAGTGACTATACACAAGGACCTTGCCAGAGGGAATACATGGAAATCAAACACACTACATCTGCAGAAAAAGGAAATGGACAAGCCCAATATTGATCAAAACAAGACCAGGAGCTACTGTGGAACACATCATCAATTTCTCATATTCAAGTTCAAATTGAAGCTGAAGCCAAAATATTACCTTGATTATATCTCAATTTTGAGACCATAACAAGAATAGATTTGATTAATTGAACATCACTGAAGACCAGATGAGTTGTGAGATGACATCAAAAACATCACCCATGAAGAAAGAAAATTGTCATTAAAATGACAGGAAAGGAAGAAAAGACCAAAATGGATGTAAGCAGAGACTCTGAAACTTGCTGTTGAATGGAGAGTAGGTAACGCAAATAGAAAAAAATGAAGAAATTAGAGAGCTGGACAGATGATTTCAAAGAGTGACATGAGAAGACAAACTAAATTATTATAATGAAATTACAAAAATCTGAAGTTAGAAAACCAAAAGAGAAGAAAATATTTGGCATTTCTGAAGCTGAAAGAACCATGGGGGGAAAAGAAATCAAATCTTGAGTTGCAGTAGTGAAGGATTCTGTGGGCAAAATATTGAAAGACACAGGAAACACTAAAAGATGGAAGGAATACAGAGTCACTGTACCAATTAGACTTGGTGATTGTTCAACCACTTCAGGAGGTAATATATGATCAAGAGCCAATGGTATTTAAGAAAGAAGTCCAAATTCTCTGAACAATTAGTAAAAACCAAGGCTCTAGGAATTGATAGAATACTCATTGAGATGTTTCAACAACTAGATGCAGCACTGGAGACACTCATTCATTTATGACAAGAAAATTGGAAGATAGCTAGCTGGCCAACCAACTATAAGAGATCTAGATATGTGCCTTTCAAAGAAAGGTGATGTAACAGAATGTGGAAATTATCAAACAATGTAATTAATATCATACACAAGTAAAATTGTGTTGAAGAAAATTCAAAGATTGTTGTAGCAGAATAGTGACAGGAAATTACCAGAAATTTGAGCTGAATTCAAAGTATGAAACAAAAAATATCATTATTGGTGTTGGATGGACCTTGGCTGAAAGCAAAGAATACCAGGGAGAAGTTGGCCTGTGTTTTATTGACTATATAAATGCATTCCACTGTGTGTTTCATAACAAATTATGCATAGAATTGCAAACAATGGGAATTCCAGAACACTAAAATTGGATTCATGAGAAACCAGTACAAAGACTAAGAGACAGCCATTCAAATAGAGCAAGGGATGTTTTATTGTTAGATGCCATTGAGTCATCTCTGACTCATAGTGACCCTATGAACAGAAGAACAAAACACTGCCCAGTTCTGTGCCAGCCTCATGATCCTTGCCATAACTAAGCCCATCATTGCAGCCGCTCTGCCTATTCATCTCATTGAGGGCCTTCCCCTTCTTCATTGACCCACCACTTTACCAAGCATATCCTTCTCCAGAGAATGATTCCTTCAGACAACATGAACAAAGCAGGTGAGACAAAGTCTGGCCATTCTCGCTTCCAAGGAGCATTCTGGCTGCACTTTTTCCAGGATAAATTTGTTAGTCTTTTAGTAGACCATGATACTCTTAATATTCTTCTCCAACACCACAACTCAACAGCATCAAATCTTCTTCGGTCTTCCTTATTAATTGTCCAGCTCTCACATTCATAAGGGTCAATTACAAATACCATGGCTTGGGTTAGGCACACATTAGTCTTCAAGGAGACATCTTTGCTCTTCAACACTTGAAAGAGGTCTTTCACAGCAGATTTGCCCAATGCAGTGAGTCTTCTGATGTGTTAACTGCTGCTTTCATAGGTGTTGATTGTAGAACCAAGTAATATGAAATCCTTGACAACTTCAGCCTTTTCTCCATCCACCATGAAGCTGTCTATTGGACCAGTTGTGAGGATATTTGTTTTCTTCATATTGAGGTGTAATCCATACTGCAGACTGTAGACTTTAATCTTCATCAGTAAGTGCTTCGAGTCATCCTCACTTTCAGCAAGCAAAGTTGTGTCATCTGCATTTGTTGTTGTTGTTAAGTGCCTTCGAGTCATTTCTGACTCACAGCGACCCCATGCACAGCAGAACAAAACACTGCCCGATCCCGTGCCAGCCCCACAATCCCTGCTATACTTGAGCCCATCATCGCAGCCACC
>NW_006921746.1:2843584-2849054 GCF_000298275.1 Orycteropus afer afer | reverse complement strand
ACAAATATGGATCTCTTCCAGTCAGTTGGCCAGGTATAGCTGTCTTCCAAATCTCTTGGCATAACTGAGTGAGTGCCTCCAATGGGGCATCTGTTTGTTGAAATATCTCAATCAACATCTGCATATAGTAGGTTGTTAATGAGTCTTCCTCCAATCCTGATGTCACATTTTTCATATAATCCACTTTCTTGGATTATATGCCTGAGCATACAAGTTGAATATGTATGGTGAAAAGATATAACCTTGACTCACTCCCTTCTTGATTTTAAACTATGCAGTAGCCCCTTGTTCTGTTCAAATAATACCCTCCTGATTTATGTACAAGTTCTTCATGAGTATAATCAAGTGTTCTGGGAGCCCCATTCTTCTCAATGTTATCCATAATTTGTTATGATCCACACAATTGAACACTTATGCATACTCAATAAAACATAAGTAAGCATCTTTCTGGAAGATCCATCTGACATCAGCAATGATATCCCTCATTCCATGTCCTCTTCTGAATCCAGCATGAATTTCTGGAAGCTCTCTGTCAATATACTGTTGCAACCATTCTTCAATTATCTTCAGTAAGATTTTACGTGCATGTGATACCAATGATATTGTTTGATAATTTCTACATTCTGTGGTATCAACTTTTTTTGGAATGGGTGCAAATATAGATCTCTTCCAGTAAGTTGGCCAGGTAGCTGTCTTCCAAATCTCTTGGCATAACCGAGTGAGTGCTTGCAGTTGGGCATCCATTTGCTGAAACATCTCAATGGGTATTCTTTCCATTTCTGCAGCCTTGCTGTTTGCCAATTCCTTCAGTGAAGCTTTGACTTCTTGCTTCAATTCCATTGGTACTTGATCACATGGCACCTCCTGTAATGAATGCCAAGCAATTATTTTTGGTACAGTGACTCTATATATTCTTTCCATCTTCTTTTAATGCTTCTTGCATCATTCAATATTTTGCCCATAGAAGCTTTCAATATTGCAACTTGAGGCTTAAATACTTTTCCTCAGTTCTTATGGCTTGATAAATGTCAAGCATGTTCTTCCCTTTTGGTTTTATAACTCCAGGTCTTTGCACATTTCATTATAGTAATTGGCTGTGTCTGCTCAAGCTGCTCTTTGAAATCTTCTGCTCAGCTTTTTCATCTTTTCATGTCTCCCATTTGCTTTAGCTACTCTCCACTCAAGGACAAGTTTCAGCGTCTCTTCTGAAGTCCATTTTGGTATTTTCTTCCTTTCTTGTCGTTTTAAGGACCTCTTGCTTTCTTCATGGATGATGTTCTTGATGTCATCCCACAATTCCTCTGGTTTTTGGTCATTGATGTTCAATGCATTTAATCTATTATTTAAATGGTCTCTAAATTCAGGAAGGATATAATCAAGGTCATAGACTGGCTCTCACGGACTTATTTGAAATGTCTTTAACTTCAATTTCAATTTGCATATGAGCAGTTGATGGTGTTTTCTGCAATCAGTTCCTGGCCTTGTTTTGACCAAAATTTGAACTCCTCCATTGCCTCTTGCCACAGATGTAATCATATCTGATTCCTGTGTATTCCTTCTGGTGAAGTCCATGTGAATAGTCTTTGCTTATGTTGTTCAAAACAGGTATTTTCAATGAATAAGTTATTGGTCTTGCAAAATTCTATCATGCCAACTCCATATTCAGAGTTATTTCTATCTCCAAGGTCATAATTTCCAACTATCAGTAAATCTTCTTTGTTTCTAACTTTTGCACTCCAGTCACCAGTAATAATCAACACATCTTGATTGCATATTTGGTCAATTTCAGACTGCAGAAGTTGGTAGAATTCTTCAATTTCCTTATCTTTAGCTTTGATGGTTTGTGAGTAAATTTGAATAATGGTAGTATCAACTGGTCTTCCTTGTAGGCATATGGATATCATCCTATCACTGACAGTGTTGTACTTCAGGACAGATCTTGAAACACTCTTTGTGGCAATGAGTATCACACCATTCCTCTTCAATTTTGTCATTCCCAGAATAATAGATCATATGGTTGTCTGATTCGCAGTGGCCAAAACCAGTCCATTAGCCAAAAATAGTCCCTATCAGCTCACTAATGCCTAGGATATTGATCCTTATGTGTTCTATTTCATTTTTGACAACTTCCAATTTTTCTAGATTCATACTTTGTACATTCCATGTTCCAGTTATCAGTGGATGTTTGTAGCTGTTTCTACTCATTTTGAGTCATGCCACATCAGCCAATGGAGATTCCAAAAGCTTTACTCTATCCATATCATTAAATTCATCTCTGTTCTGAGGATTCAGCTCTTCTCCAGTCAAATTTTGAGTGCCTTCTGACCTGATGGGCTTAACTTCTGGCATTATATCAGACAATGTTTCAGGGCTATTCATAAAGTTTTCTGATAATATATTGGACATTGTTTCACTGCTATTCATAAGTTTTTCACTGGCCAATTGTTTGAGAAGTGGATGGCCTCCTCCTTCTTCTGAATCTATCTTAGCCTGGAAGCTTCCCTGAAACCTGCCCACCATGGGTAACCTTGTTGGCATTTTTGCAACATGGTGGCATAGCCCCCTGCCTCATAGAAACACATGAGCCACCACAGGATGACAAACTGACAGACAAGTTTGTTTCCTTTAGCTGTTCCTAACCCCTCTGCACCTGCCTATCTCAGGCAATAGCCTTTAAATAGAGCTTCCCACAAGCGATACTAGGGGTATTGCATGGTTTAAAACCAAGAGAGGTGTGAGTCAGAGTTTTATCCATTCACCACACTTATTCAATCTGTAGGCTGACTACATGATCTGAGAAGATGGACTATATGAAGAATAACATGGCATCAAGATTGGAGGAAGACTAATTAACATCCTATAATATACAGGGGACACAACCTTGCTTGATGAAAGTGAGGAATACTCGAAGCAATTACTGATGAGGATCAAAGACAATAACCTTCAGTATGGACTACATCTCAACATAAAGAAAACAAAATTCCTCCCAACTGGACCAATAAGCCACATCATCATAAATAGAGAAAATACTGAAGTTGGTAGGTATTGAATTTTACTTGGGTCCCCAATCAATGCCCATGGAAGAGGCAGTCAAAATATCAAACAACATATTGTGTTGGGCAAATATGCTGCAAAAAATGTCTTTAAAGTTTTTAAGAGTAAAGATATCACTTTGAGGACTAAGGTTCACCTGACCCAAGTCCTGGTATTTTCAATAACCACGTATGCATCTGAAAGCTGGCCAAAGAATAAGGATGACAAAAGAAAAACTGATACATTTGAATTGTTGTGTTGGTGAAGAATACGGAAAACACCATGGACTGCCAGAAGAGTACACAAATATGTATTGGAAAAAGTACAGCCAGAATGCCCCTTAGAACTGAGAATGTCCAGACTTCATGTCATGTGCTTTGGTCATGTTGTCAGAAGAGACTAGTCCTTGGTGAAGGATGTCATGCTTTGTAAACCAGATGATCAGCAAAGAGGAAGACCCTCAAAGAAATGAGGGCTACAATTATAAGCTCAAGCATAGCAAAGATTGTAGTGATGACACAAGACCAGGTAGTGTTTTGTGCTGTTGTACATAGGGTCACTATGATTCAGAGCTGACTTGACAGCACCTAACAATACCATCACACAATGGGAATAAATATGTAGAATGATATATCTAAAAAGCAGCCAATCCCCATAGAAAAGTTCAACAATCCACCAATAAAAAGACAAACATTCCAATTTAAAAATAAAAAAAAGGACATTGTTATGGTTAAAGTTGTATGTTTACTTGGCTGTGCAATGTTTCTCAGTGGAGTTGCAGTTATGATGGAAAACAGCACTGAACAAAAACAACATCCCTTCTGATGAGATGTGATATAATGTAATCACTTTTGTGATGAAATCTGCTATGAGCAGCCAATCATGAGAAAGGGGTTTTCCTCCATGGTATGGCCTGTTTCCAATACATATCAATGTTTTGACAAAACACCCTGGATGTTTCTTCTATATAAATCCTGTATCTGGCTTGTCATCACCTGACCTCCATTCTTTGGATTTTAACCAGCAGCCGGTCATAATTCCTGTCATTTTGGGGATTGTTAGCCTTCCTAGCCTGTGAGCCAACAGCTTGTTATCTTACCTATGAATCTTGGATCCATTAAACTCTGGAGTCAGCAGCCTGCTGAATCGCTTACTGACATTGGCTTCTTCAGCCCCTGAAGTTACATGAGTCAAAAGAAGCCTCCAGCTTTAGTTATGACCCATGGACTTGGAACTTGCCAGACTCTACAAGTGTATGATCCATTTCCCTGAAATCTCCCTCTCTCTCTGTATGTATGTATGTAGATAGATAGATAGATAGATAGATAGATAGATAGACAGATAGATAAGCTTCAGTGGTTTTGCTTCTCTAGAGAACCCAGCTTAAGACACACATGAACAGACATTTCATCAAAGAGGACATTCAAGTAGCAACAAACATCTGAGAAGATGCTCAGGATCAGTATCTATTAGAGATAAGTTAATCAAAACTATAATGAGATACTATCTCACCCCTGCAAAATTGGCATTGATCAAAAAAACTGAAATTAACAAATGCTGGTGAGGTTGTGGGGAGATTGGAACAATTGTCCACTGCTGGTGGTATTGTAAAATGGTACAACCATTACTGAAAAAGGTATAGTACTTTCTTAGAACGGCAGAAATAGAAATATTTTATGATCCAGCAATACCATTCCTAGGTATATACTCTGGATATTTAATAGTAATGTCACTAAAAGGCATATGCACACATGTTTATTGAAACATTTTTAACAGCAGCAAAAAGATAGAAACAAATTAAGTGGCCATCAGTGGATGAATGGATAAACAAAATGTGGTTACATACTTGGAATGGAATACTCTGTATTTATAAAGAATAATTGTGACTCTATGAAACACAACATGGATGAGTTTGGAGTACATTATGCTGAGTAAAATGAGTGAAGTACAAAAGAACCTATATTCTATGATACAACTTTTATAAAAAGACAAAGTTAGATATACATACAGAAATCAACATTCTTTGGTTGCTACCAGAAGCATGAGGGGAAAGGAGGGGGAATCACTCTCTAGACAGTAAACACTTATTATTTTTGGTGATGGGAAGGCAATATGGAATGTGGGTGAAGTATGCATAACTTAACAAGGTAAATGATAATAAGAAATACACAAGATTAAGAGACATTATTTGTAGATGTTATAACATATGTAATTTGGCAAGAACAACAGTAACAAAAAAAAAATGTGATTGGTTACATAGACAGATATGCATCCATATGTGTATATCAGAGTATATGTGTGTATGTTGTTTTGTTTTGTTATGTGCCGTCAAGATGGATCCAACCCATAGTGACCCCTCCTTGGGTTTCTGAGGCAGTATCACTATGGAAGTAGATTGCCCAACCTTCCTTCCAAGGAGTGGCTGGTGGGTTTGAAC
>NW_006921746.1:2834510-2843066 GCF_000298275.1 Orycteropus afer afer | reverse complement strand
ATATATATTCACATATAAAATGAAGCACATGGGGGCAGGGGCACAGTCACAAATACCTCCCAATCATAATCAAACACCTCACAGTATTGTTTCACTGAGTTTGAAGGCTGTGATACTTGATGTTAAGTGTCAACTTGGCTGGGCCATGATTCTCAGTGGTTTAGAAGTTATGATGTAGTCATCCCCCATGAGAGATCTGATATAAAGTAATCACTTCCATGATGAAGTCTGCCATGAGCAGTCAATCAGTCGAAAGGAAGTTTTCTCCAGTATTTGGCCTACTTCCAATATATATGGAAAAGCTCTGTAGTTTTTTTCCTCAAGATCCTGCATCTGGCTCATCATCATCTGGATTTTAACTAGTGACCTGAAATATTGCCTGCTGATCTTGGAACTGTTGCTTTCACAGCTTGTGAGCCAACAGCCTGCCAATTACCAGCCAATCTTCTATTCATCAGGCTCTGAAGCCAGTAGCCTGCTGTATTGCCCCCTGATCTTGGATTTGTCACTCTTTGAAGCTATGTGAGTCAGGAGAAATCTCCAGCCTAGTATCTGATCTGTGGACTCAAGATTTGCCTGCTTCTACATATGAGCCATTTCTTTGAGATAAATCAATATCTATCTATCTATCTATCTATCTATCTATCTATCTATCTATAGTTTTGTTTCTCTAGAGAAACCAGTTTAAGATAAGCCTACAAGGGAAGGCACAGAGGGAAGACTTGAAACAACAGCCAGCACAGAGCTGAGGCCTTCAGTCTAAAACTACACATGGAACTGAATCCTGCCAAGACATGTTTGAAGTTCAAAATAGATCCTTCTAGTACTGAGTCTCAGATGAGTCCCCTCCGTGCTCACTGACACCATGATTGCAATGTTATGACAGGTCCTGAAGCAAGAGTACCTACTGCTAAGCTGAATCTTCACTCCTTACACACAGAGACTATGAGATGATTAGTATGTTTTTTTTTTCTAGCTATAAGTCTGTGGTAATTTGTATTGGAGAAATCGACAATCAATATAAATGGTATATTTATTAGTAGCAGTAGCACTATGATAGTGACATATTGTCACTAATAAGCTTTCCCCTATTTATTTCCTATCTCTGGTTCAATTTATGAAACTCCCATTTTTCTGGATGTTCTCTCTGGAGCTGGATATACTATGGTGTTCCTAGGACTCTGACTTGGTCTTCCTCAAAGGGGAAATCAATGTTGGAGCTGCCTTTCTGAATTCATAGAAATGCAATGGTATAGTCCCACGCCATGATCAAATGCCATCCCCTTGCATGGTTACATCATCTCCTGATCACTGAGTCACTTCTCCCAGACTCTCCATGAGAAGCAGCTGTTTCTTCCTCACTGACTCATCTATCACAAATTACCCACTCATGAAAAGTCAAAATAATGTATTATTAGTTTAACTACATTGTTTTGCTTAAGGATATAAAAATTAATGTTGTTGTTATGTGCCGTTGAGTTGGACCTGACTATAGTGACCCCTCCTTGGGTTTCTGAGGTGGTATCACTACAAAAGTACATTGCCCAACCTTCCTTCTGAGGAGTGGCTGGTGTGCTTGAATTGCCAACATTCTGGTTAGCAGTCAAGTGCCTTAGGCACTATGCTACCAGAGCTCCTTCTAAAATTAATAGCATAAGAAAATAAATCAATCTAGTAGTCAAATAAAAATGGCCAGTACTAGATTGTTACTTCTTGTTCTCTTTTTTTTAACATTTTGTTCTATTTGTTTGTTAGAGTCCTTGTAGTTAGTACGCTATTTTATACTTGATTTCCCTCCTTTAGTTACTAGATCTATTAATACTTGTTGAATAAGCAAATAAATAAAAGAATCATTTGATTGATTTAAATTATGATAGTGATATCTGAACAGTGACAAATATTAGCAAGTGAAAATACAGGATAAAATAATAAGGTTTTTAAAAAGGAAAGAGATTAACTTGTTCTTCGACTTTCACAAAATATGCATTGGTGTAGTACACTACAGATTAATAGGAAAATAATGATTCTGTATGTCAAAGTCTGATTATACACACACACACACACACACTCATACACACCCACACACACACACATATACATATACAATCTCCAAGGAAAAGCTAGAATTTTAATACAAAACACTGAAATTATCTACAATGAATGTTAGAAAAATATATATGGTCAGTTTGGGAATGGGTGGTATAAATTTATTATCTCCAAATGTTTGCTTATTATAAGGATATGAAAAAAGTCAACATCCTCAGCATTAAAAAGGGTCAAATTCATGTCATTACTCTATATTTCATTTATACAGTGGATTACATTTCTGTCCAAATGAACTTGTTTCTTCTTTTTGATTTTTTTTTTTTAATGAAATATACTACTGTATACTAAAGACTCAAGACAAAACTCTAGAATCAGTGTAGGGTTTTACTTCACATTTAGACACCAGATGTCCCAGATGTCCATGTTTTGTTGATTCAGCACCCAAGATTACTATTTCCCTCTAAAGATGCCCTGCCTATACTTCTGAAATATTTCCCAAAATAGTCTCCTTATTTCTACCTATGGTCCCTCAAGTCTATCTGCACAACTGAGACAAAAGTGGTATTCTTAAATGAAGTTTAGTTTTGTTAAGCACTTTGCTACAAAATACTCAATGTCCAACTGCTTTCAACAAATAACCCTATGTTTCAAAATGACATAGAGTCCTATGGAGGTACACTCAATGTCCTTTAGAATTTTACCTTATGGCTAATTCTTCTCCCATCATTGCTTACTCTGTTCTGTTGCTCTGTCAAACTACTTGTTTTCCTTTATATCCCAGCCTCTCATCTTCATAGAAGAATATGTCACTAAATTGAGGAAGATTCATTAACAACCTGTTATAGGCAGATGACACAACTTTACCTGCTGAAAGCAAACAAGACTTGAAGCACTGACTGATGAAGATCAAATGCTATAGTCCTCAGTATGGATTAAATCTAAATATAAAGACAACAAAAATCCTCACAACTGGACCAATAAGTAACATCATGACAAACAAAGAAAAGATTAAAGTTGTTAAGGTTTTCATTTTACTTGGGTCTACAATCAACACCCATGGGAAAAACAGTCAAGAAATCAGTCAACATATTACATTGGGCAAAACTACCCCAGAAGATTTCTTGAAAGTATTAAAAAACAAAGACGTCAATTTGAAGACTAACATGTGCCAGACCCAACCAAAACTGTTTTCAATAGCTCCATACACATGTGAAAGTCAGACAATGAATATAGGAAGACCTGAGAAGAATTAATGCCTTTTAATTATCATGTTGGCAAAGATATTGAATATAAATTTGACTACAAGAAGAATGAACAAACTATTTTAGAAGTATATACAGAATATCCCTCAGAGGTAAGAATAGTGTGATTTTATCTCATGTACTTTGGACATATTATCAGGTGGTATTATATTATGGGAATGCCAAAGTTGGAAACAAAGAAAAAACATCAGTTGTTAGAAAATATCGCCTTGGTGATAGAAATGAAACCAGAAATCTCATGGTAAGATTTTGCAACACCAACAACAAATTCATTACAAATACCTTTTTCAACAACCTGAACAGCAACCATACACGTGGACCTTGCCAGATGGAATATATAGGAAAGAGGCAATGGGGAAGCTCCATATCAACAGTCAAAACAAGGCCAGAAATTGACTGTGGAACATCATCATCAGTTCAAAACAAACTCACTGCCGTCCAGTCAGATCCAACTCATAGTGACTCCTCCTTGGGTTTCCAAGGTGGTATCACTATGTAAGTAGATTGCCCAATTTCCTTATGAGGAGTGGCTGGTGGGTTTGAACCACCAGCCTTCTGTTTAGCAGTCAAATGTCTTAGGCACTAGGTCACCAGAACTCCTACATCATCAGTTACTCATATACAAATTCAAATTGAAGCTGAAGAAAATACAAACAAGTTCATTTTAACCAAAATGCAGCCTTAATTTTATACCATGTTTCTCTAGAGACCATCTGAAGAATGTGTTTGTTACATTGAATATGAATGACCAAAGGCCAGACGAGTTGTGGGATGACATAAAGAACGTCATAGAAGAAGAAAGCAAAAGATTATTAAAAAGACAGGAGAGGAAGAAAAGACAAAAATAGATGTCCAAAGAGACTCTGGAATTTACTTTTGAACACAGAATAGCTAAAGTGAATGGAAGAAATTATTACATAAAAGAGCT
Source organism: Orycteropus afer afer (assembly GCF_000298275.1). Lineage (NCBI taxonomy): Eukaryota > Metazoa > Chordata > Mammalia > Tubulidentata > Orycteropodidae > Orycteropus > Orycteropus afer. Next base: position 2,838,830 of record NW_006921746.1, on the reverse strand, counting down.
GAACCAAAGATTTCAAAGTGCAGCTCATGAAGACAAAGTAAAGTATTCTAAAGAAATGTGCAAAGACCTGGAATTAGAAAAACAATTCTAAAAAGCATTTCTTAAGCTGAAAGAACTGAAGAAAAATTCAAGGCTCGAATTGCAATATTGGAGGATTCTACAGGCAAACTATTAAATGATGCAGGAAGGATCACAAGAAGATGAAAGGAATATACAAAGTCACTGTACCATAAAGAATTGGTCAATGATCAATCATTCCAGAGGATAGTATATGGTCAAGAACAAATGGTATTGAAGGAAGAAGTCCAAGCTGCACTGAAGATAAAAACAAGACATCAGGAATTGATAGAATACTCAGTGAAATGTTTTAACATGAGACGCAGTGCTGGAGGTGCTCGCTTATTTATGCCAAGAAATTTAGAAAGCAGTTATCTGGTCAAATGCCTGGAAGAGATCCATTTTTTGGTCATTCCAAAGAAAGGTGGTCAAACAGAATGTCAAAATTTAAAAAAATATCATTAATATCACATTCATGTAAAATTTTGCTGAAGATAATTCAAAAAATGGTAGTATATTGACAGGGAACTTCCAGAAATTCAAGCCAGAATCAGAAGAGGACATGGGACCAAGGATATTATTGATGATGTCATATGGATCTTAGCTGAAAGCAAAGAATGCCAGAAAGATGTTTTGTGTGTTTTGTTGACTATACAAAAGACATTCAACTCTGTTGATCATAATGGATTATGAATAATTGCAAAGAATGTGAATTCCAGAATATTTAATGCTGTTCATGGGTAACCTGTACATAGACCAAGAGACTGTCATTCAAACAGAATAAGGGAATACTGCATGGTTTAAAATCAGGAAGTATGTACATCTGGGTTATATCCTTTTATCATATTTAATCAATCTGTATGCTAAGCAAATAATCTGAGAAGTTGAACTATATGAAGAAGAATGTGGCATTATGATTGGAGGAAGATTCATTAAAATCCTATGATATACAGATGACACAATCTTCTTGCTGAAAGCTAAGATGACTTGAAGCATTTACTGATGAAAATAAAAGACTTTAGCTTTCAAGTTGGATTACACCTCAACATAGAGAAAATAAAAACCCTCATAATTTGACCAATAAGCAAGATCATGGTAAACATAATAAAGATTGAAGTTATTGAGTATTTCATCTTACTTTGATCTATAATCAACACCTATGGAAGCAGTAGTCAAAAAATCAGGTGTTGTATTGCATGGAAAATGGGTTGAAAAAAACCTCTTTAAAGTCTTAAGAGTAAAGATGTCACTTTGAAGACTAAGGTGTGCCTAACCCAAGCCATCATGGTGTTTTCAATTGCCTCACATAAATGTGAAAGCTAGGCAATGAATACGGAAGGCTGAAAGAGTTGATGTCTTTGATTTCTTGTGTTGGTGAGGAATATTGAAAGTGCCATGGACTGCCGGAAAAACAAATATATTTGTCCTTGAGGAAGTGCAGCTGGAACACTCCTTAGAAATGAAAATAGCCGGACTTAATCTCACCTATTTTTGCTATGTTGTGAGATTAGTCCTTGGAGAAAAATAACACATGGGTAAAGTAGAGGGTCAGCAAAAATGTGGAAGACCCTCAATAAGATGGACTGGAATGATGGGATCAAGCATAGGAAGGATTGTGAGGATGGCACAGCACAGGGCAGTATCTTGTTCTGTTATACATAGGGTCTCTATGAGGTAGAGCTACCTGGATGTTATCTAACAAAAACAACAACACATTAGGTGGGAACAATCCCTGTAGGAGGATATAATGCTTGGTAAACCAGAGGGTAGCAAAAAGAGGAAGAAACTCAACAAGATGCATTAACACAATGTCTGCAAAAATGTGCTTAAATTTAGCAACAATTGTGAGGATGGCTCAGGACCAGGTAGTATTTCACCCTGTTGTATATAGGATCACTATGAGTTGTAACCAACTCAATACCACCTAGCAACAATAACAGTCTTTATAATACCTGGGTGTGTTGTACCTATTATGTGTTCCTATTTGTCCTCAATCTTCAAGGAAGGTGTACACTGCTCAAACCAGCTGGAGAAATCTGGTCACCTTGTAATTCTCAACTCAAGGTTTACCACTTTTATGAAGACTCCTAACCCTTCCCCACTCAAATGTAACTGATCACTTCAGGACCATTAGCCACAGACTTCTGGTTATATATTTCCATAATTGTATCTTTAATACTTTCTTGCACTTATCTGTCCACATTTTGTTGCCCCCAAGTAGTTCACAAGTATCCAAAAAACAGGAAAGTTAATTTGTCCTAGTGTCATCAGCACCTAGAAATTGTATGTTAGGAAATGATCATTCAAGGACTGATATTGAGGTAATGACTACATGTTATAAGTTATCAAGTCATTTTTCTGTACTTTTGTATTAATCAGATTTTCTAGCTTTTATAATATGACATTTTAACATCCATGCTAATTAACCCTTCTCCATTGATACCTGCTATACCTAGATATGAACCTCTCTCAATTAGGCCTTAGTAAATTTCCCAAGCCCCCCAAAATAAGCTTTAAATATAAATGACCAGTAATAACTTCATATGTTCCTTATCCTGTCATGTTACCATAGTAAAAGGTCTTACCTTCAATCTCATGCCACCTCTGTCTTGCCTGACCTAAATTTTCTCCATGTGTGACCCTACTGAATGTGCTATGAACACTAATGTGTGTGTGTGCAATAATGCTTTAAATATTTCTAGCCTCCCTATTTTGGGATTCAGCCTTGGGATAATTCAAATATTACTGTTATATCACTTTAAGGCAACTATACCTTATTGCTCTGAAAATTTCTGAGGTACTTTCAATATACCCAAAAGTAGTAAAAATAACTTGTTCTTCTTTTTTAAATACACACTGTAATTTTGGCATAGAGTTATTTCCCCTTTTACTTTTAATATTTTGCACTTTAAACAGCTAGACTTTTAAAAAATATATTTTTTTTTCTTTAGATTCCCATTTGAAAATTCCTACACAAATTTTTCAGTGACACGATGTGTCAACATTCTCTTTGTGTTCCATTTGTTTGTTTTCCAGTACTCTAGTTTCCCTGCTCCCCTTGCCTTCTAATCTTTGCTTTAGAGTAACTATTGGTCTTTTGCTGTCATACAGATTTTTTTGTCTTTAATGGAGCACCATATTTACAGGTAATATCATTTATTTTGTGTGCTCATCAATTATTTTGCTAAATTATGTCCTCAGGGGACAGATTCACTTCAAGGTTTTAAGGAAATCTGAAGGCAATAGTCTCAAGGAGTCATTTAGTCAATCAATCCCATAATTCTAGACTTTTTAAGAATTTGAGTTTTGCATTTATCTTCCATTCTATCAGTGTCCATCTATTGTGGCTCTGATCAGAACAGTTAGTAGTGGTGGCCAGGCACCATCTAGTCTTTCTGGTCTCAAGGTAGAAGGAGCCATACCACTTGTAGGCTATGAGCCCTATGAACAAGTTTCTTTTCTGAGACTACGGTTTCCTAGTTTCTTTTCTGAATCTGATGAATAAAGATCAATAGTTTATCTTAAATGGCTATTCCCAAGCTTTTAAAACTGTAGATGCTATTCAATTCACTAGGACACAGAACAGGGACTTTGTAAACTATATCATGCCAATTGACTAAGAGGTCTCATGAGACTAATATCTTAAGCCTTCAAAACCAGAATACCAGTCTTGAAAAGTGTTTGGTTATATCTGAGAAAAGTTTGTTACTGTGTCCACTATGAATATATGTGTGTACACACACACATCTGTACATGCATCTACATGTAGATACTTCTGCCTATGCATACATATAGACATGTGTGCATGTATATATAGTCATAGAAGGCAAAGTTACAGGAAAGAAATGAAAATGCAAAATGGGTGTCAGAAGAGATTCTGAAAATTGCTATTGAAAGTAGAATAGGTAAAGTGAATAGAAGAAATGATAAAATAAGAGCTAAACGAAGGAAGCTAGAGAAGGCAAAGTATTATAAAGATATGTGTGAAGTCCTGGAGTCAGAAAATCAAAAGAGAAGAACAAGCTCAACATTTCTCAAGCTGAAAGAACTGAAGGAAAAACTCAAGCCTCGAATTACATATTTTGCTTATATTTTCTGTAAGCAAAATGCTGAACAATGCAAGAAGCAGAGAAAGAAGATGGAAGGAATAAGGAGTCACAAATCAAAAATGTCAACCACTTGGAAGAGGATCTTTGTAGGAGATCCTGGATAGACAGGGAGAACAATGTGGAACAAAACTCAAAATCATTTGGAAAAAAAAAA
>NW_006921746.1:2829971-2834088 GCF_000298275.1 Orycteropus afer afer | reverse complement strand
GTAACATATGATCAATAACTGATGGTGTTGAAGGAAGAAGTACAAGTTGCACTGAAGGAACTGGCTCAAAAACAAGGCTCCAGGAATTGATGGAATACTTATTGAAATGTTTCAACAAATGGATGCACCAATGAAGGTGTTCACTCATCGATGCCAAGAAATTTGGAAGGCAGCTAGCTGGTCACTGAATGAAAGAGATCTACATCTTCACCCATTTCAAAGAAAGATTATCCCACAGAACATGGAAATTATCGAACAATATCATTAATATCATCTGCCAGTACAATTTCTTTTAAGATATTCAAAAATGGTTGCAGCAGTACATCACCAGGGGACTACCAGAAATTCAAGCCAGATTCAGGAAAGTGTGCAGAACAAAGGATAACACTCCTGATATCAGACAGATCTTGACTGAAAGCAGAGATTATCAGAAAGCTGTTTACCTGTGTTTAATTGACAATGCAAGGCATTGCCTGCATGGATCCTAGCAAATTATGCAAGAATGTGAATTCCAGACCACTTAAATGTTCTCATGCAGAACTTGTACATAGATCATGAGATAGTAGTCCAAACAGAAAGAGGGGATAGTGCATGGTTTAAAATCAGGAAATATGTGTATCAGGGATGCATCTTTTCACCCTATCTATTCAATCTGTGGGCTAAACTAACAATCCTAGAAGCTGGACTGTTGTTGTTGTCATGTGCCGTCAAGTCACACCTGACTCATAACGACCCCTCCTTGGATTTCTGAGGCAGTATCATTACGGAAGTAGATTGCTCCATCTTCCTTCTGAGGAGTGGCTGGTGGGTTTGAACCGCCAGCCTTCTGGTTAGCAGTCAAGTGTTTTAGCCACTATGCTACCAGAGCTCCCAGAAGCTGGACTACATGAAGGCAAATGCAGCATTGGGTTTGGAGGAAAACTCATGAACAATTGGTGATATGTAGATCACACTACCTTGCTTGCTGAAAGGGAAGAAGACTTCAGGCACTTCCTGATGAAGATCAGTACGGATTCCACCTCAACATAAAGAAAACAAAAGTTATCATAAATGGATCAATAAGCAGCATCATTATAAATAAAGAAACAATTGAAGTCAGAGATTTCTTTTTACTTGGATCCACAATCAACTCCCATGAAAGCAGCAGTGAAGAAATCAAATAACATATTGTATTGTACAAATTTGCTGCAAAAGATATTTTTAAGTGTTACAAAGCAAAGATATTCTTTTGAAAACTAAGGTGTGTGACTCAATCCATAGTATTTCGAATCTCTTTGTATGCATATGAAAGCTGGCAATGAATAATAAAGACAAAAAGAATTGATGCCCTTGAATTATGTTGTTGATGAATATTGAATTTACCATGAGAATGAACAAATATGTCTTGGAGGAATTACAGCCAGAATATTCCTTAGAAATGAGGATAGCAAGATTTCATCTCATGTACTTTGGACATGTTATCAAGAGCAACCATTACTGGAGAAGGATATCATGCTTGGTAAAGTAGAGTGTAAGTGAAAAATAGGAAGACCTTCAATGAGATAGATTAACACATGGCTGTAACAATTAACTCAAACATAGCAAGGACTGGGAGGATGGTACAGGACCCAACTGTGTTTTGTTATGTTGTACGGGTCTCTGTGCATCAGAATAGACTCAGTGACATCTAACAACAGCATCATGTACACACATATCCTCATGCTCATCTGCACTACTCATACTCATGTCTGTATTTACAGCTATATATGTAAACTTACATTCATTTTTTTGGGTTATTACTGGTGTTGTTGGCAAATTATATATGTAATATTGTTTAACCCAAACATCCTATTTCTTCTGCTGTACTCATTACACTCACATTCAGTACTACTTTTCTTACCAAAAAATAGCAAGCAAGTACAATCTAGAGTCCCCTTTTCCTTCATCACTGGTAAGCACCAATGAACATTGGTTTCTAGATATTTGTCTATTCACATTTTCTTATACAAGTGGAATCATACACTATTTGTCTTTATGTGATTAACTTATTTCACTTAGCATTATGTTCTCCAGATTTATCCATTATAATATGTTTCACAGACACATCATTGTTCTTCATAGTTGCATAGTATTCCATGGTATGCATGTATGCATTTTGATTATCTATTCACCCACTGAAAGGCACTTAGGAAATTTCCATTTGTCTGCTATTATGAACAATGCTGCCATGAATATAAATGTGAGCAACTAGACATTTTGCTGTTCAATAATTCATAAAACTTAAAAAACCTATTGCCATATTTTGGTCAGGTTGTCAGAAGGGATTATTCCCTGTAGAAGGATGTCATGCTTTGTAGGGTGGAGGATCAACAAAAGAGGGGGAGGCCTTCAACGAGATGGATTGCTATGGTGGCCATGATGATGAGCTCAAGTATAGCAGGGATCATGGAGTTGGCACGGGATTGGGCAGTGTTTCATTCTGCTGTGCATGGATGGGGTCTCTGAGTCGGAAACGACTCGTCGGCACCTAACAACAACAAAATTGCCACAAAGTCGATTTCAACTCTTTCGTCGGCACCTAACAACAACAAAATTGCCACAAAGTCGATTTCAACTCTTTTGTCGGCACCTAACAACAACAAAATTGCCACAAAGTCGATTTCAACTCTTACCCTATGTTGTTGTTGTCACAAACCTTAGAGTCATCTCCTAACTCATAGCCATGCTATGCACAGCAGAACAAACCAAACACTGCCCAGTCCCTTGCCAGCACCATGAACCTTGCTATACTTGAGCCCATCACCACAACCACTGTGTCAATCCATCTCATTGAGGGCCTTCCCCTCCTTCATCGACCCTCCACCTTACTAAGCATGAGATCCTTCTCTAGGGAATGGTCCCTTCTGATAACATGACCAAAATAGGTGAGACAAAATCTGGCCATTTTTGCTTCCAAGTAGCATTTTGGTTGCACTTCCTCCAGGACAGATCTGTTAGATCTTTTAGCAGTCCATCATACTTCCAGCATTCTTCTCCAGCACCACAACTCAAAAGCATCAATTTTTCTTCTGTCTTCCTTACTTATTGTCCAGCTCTCAGATGCATATGAGGCAATTGAAAATAGCATGGCTTGTGTGAAGCTCACCTTACTCCTCAAGGAGACATCCTTGCTCATCAGCACTTGAAAGCAGTCCCTTGCAGCCAACTTGCCCAGTGCTGTGCATCATCTGATGTCCTGACTGCTGCTTCTATTGGCATTTTTGTAGAAACAAGCAATGTGAAGTCTTTGACAACTCTAATCTTTTCTCCATTTATTGTGATGTTGCTTATAGGTCCAGTTGTGAGGATTTTTGTTTTCTTTATATTGAGATGTAATCCATATTGCAGACTGTATTCTTCAATCTTCATCAGTAAGTCCTTCGAGTCATCCTCACTTTCAGCAAGCAAAGTTGTGTCATCAGCATATCACAGGTTGTTAATGAGTGTTCCTTCATTCCTGATACCACGTTCTTCATATAGTCCAGCTTCTCAGATTATTTGCTCAGCATACAGATTGAGTAAGTACGGTGAAAGGATAAAACCCTGATGCATTCCTTTCTTGATTTTAAACCATGTGGTGCTCCCTTGTTCTCTTCGAAGGACAGCCTCCTGTTCTATGTACAAGTTCTTGATGAGTACAATTAAGTGTTCTGGAATTCCCACTCTTCTCAATGTTATCCACAATTTGTTATGATCTACAAAATCAAATGCCTTTGCACAGTCAAGAAAACACAAGTAAACATCTTTCTGGTTTCTTTGTTTTCAGCCAAGATCCATCTGACATCAGCAATGATATCCCTTGTTTCATATCCTCTTCTGAATCCAGCTTGCACCTTGGAAGTTTTTTTGTCAATATACTGCTGCAACCATTTTTGAATTATCCTCAGTAAGAATTTCCTTGCATGTGATATTAATGATATTGTTCAATAATTTCCACATTCTGTGACATCACTTTTCTTTGGAATGAGTATAAATTTGAATCTCTTCCAGTCATTTGGCCAGGTAGCTGTCTTCCAAATCTCTTGGCATAACCGAGTGAGTGCCTCCAGTGGGGCATCCGTTTGTTGAAACATCTCAATGGGTATTCCATCAATTCCTG
>NW_006921746.1:2819379-2829804 GCF_000298275.1 Orycteropus afer afer | reverse complement strand
AATATTTTCTTCAGTTATTTCAGTTTGAGAATTGTCAAGTGTGTTCTTCCCTTTTGGTTTTCTAACTCCAAGTCTTTGCACATTTCATTGTAGTAATTGACTTTGTCTGCTCGAGCTGCTCTTTGAAATCTTTAGTTCTGCTTTTTTATCTTGTCACGTATCCCATTTGCTTTAGCTACTCAGTGCTCAAGAGCAAGTTTCAGAGTCTTTTCTGTCATCCATTTTGGTCATTTCTTCTTTTCTCATCTTTTTAATGACCTCTTGATTTCTTTATGGGTGATGTTATTGATGTCATCCCACAATTCTTCTGGTTTTTCAGTCATTTGTGTTCAATGGATCAAATCTACTCTTTAGATGGTCTCGGAATTCAGGAGGGATATATTCAAGAGCATATATTGGCTCTCATGGACTTGTTTTAATTGTCTTCAACTTTCACTTAAACATGCATATGAGCAGTTGAGGGTCTGTTCCACAATCAGCTCCTGGTCTGGTTTTGGATGAAGATATTGAGCTTTTCCATCACCTCTTGACACAGATGTAGTCAATCCGATTCCTGTGTATTCCATCTGGTGAAGTCCACATGTTTATTCACCATTTGTGTTGTTGAAAAAAGGTATTTGCAACGAACAAGTTATTGGTCTTGCAAAATTCTACCATGCAATTTTCAGCATTATTTATATCACTGAGGCCAAATTTTCCAGCTACCAGTGATTCTTCTTTGTTTCCAACTTTTGCATTTCAGTCACCAGTGATAATTAACATATCTTGATTGCATATTTGGTCAATCTCAGACTGCAGAAGTTGATAAAAATAATAGTCACATTAACTGGTCTTCCTTGTAGATATATGGCTATTATCCTATCACTAACAACATTGTACTTCAGGACATATATTGAAACACCCTTTGTGATGATGAATGCCACATCATTCCTCTTTAAATTTTGATTCCCTGGATAGTAGATCATATGGTTGTCTGATTCAAAATGCCCCACACCAGTCCATTTCAGCTCACTAATGCCTAGGATATCAATCTTTATGTGTTCCATTTCATTTTTGGCAACTTCAAATTTTCCTAGATTCATGCTTTGTACATTTCATATTCTGATTATTAATAGACTTTTGCAGCTGTTTCTCCTCAAATTGAGTTGTGCCATGTCAGCAAATGGAGATCTTGAAAGCATTACTTTATCCATATCAGTAAGGTTTGTTCTACTCTGATAATGCAGCTCTTTCCCAGTTGTATCTTGAGAGCCTTCCAAACTAAGTGGCTCATCCTCCTGCACTGTGTCAGACAATGTTTCCAACCTATTCATAAAGTTGAGCAGTAATGTATCAGACAGTGTTTCTCTGCTATTCATAAGGTTTTCCCTGGCCAATTCTTTGAGAAATGGATGGCCTCTTCCTTCTTCCTAGTCTGTCTCAGCCTGCAAGCCATGCTGGAACCTGTGTACCATGTGCTACCTTTCTGGAGTTTGAAACACCAGTGGCACAGCTTCAAGCCTCACAGCAACATGCCACCACACCATCTGTATGACAAACTGACTAACAAGTTTGTCTGCCTTAGCTGTTCAAAACCTCTTCACACTCCCCTTACCTGGATCCCTGCTGCTTTCGTGCCACTTGGGCATGGGGCCTGGGCCTCTCCCCTTACCTGGATCCCTGCTACTGCTCCTCATTCTGTCCTGGTCCCCCTGGCTTTCCTCTCCTTTCCCCCATTCTGATGCCGCTTGGGGGGTGGGGCCTGGGTCCCTCCCCTTACCTGAATAATTACTGCTGCTTCCTCACTCTGTCCTGATCACCCTGGATTTCCTCTCTTTCCTTAGCTCTTCTACTGCTTGGGGGGTGGGGCCTGGGTCCCTCCCCTTACCTGGATCCCTGCTACTACTTCCTTGCTCTGGCTTAGTTCCCGTGGCCTTCCTCTCCTTTCCCCAGATTTCCCACTCTTTGGGGGATGGCCTGAATCCCCCCACCTTGTACCCTATAAGACAGAACAAAATTGCCCCATAGAATTTTAAGGCTGTAAATTTTTATAGAAGCAAACTTCTTCAGTTTTCTCCTACAGAGTAGCTGGTGATTTAAAACTGCTTACCATCTGGCTAGCATCTGAATGTTTTATCCACTATGCCATGAGGGCTTCTCAATAACTCATGAGTGAGGTGAAACAAGACAGAAAAGAGACTTATTTTTCCTAGTGTCTTCTAGGCATCTAGATCCTTCAGAAAATGGAGAAATCCTATATACACTACAAAGATTTTAAAATCTTCCTGGGAAAAGGGGCAAGTGAAAGATTGAACAGTCTGGTGGAATAGTGCCTAAAGCATTTGACTGTTAACCAGAAGGTTGGTGGTTCAAACCCACCAACCACTCCATGGAAGGAAGACTGGGAGATCTGCTTCCATAAAGATGTACTGCCTCAGAAATGCAAAGAGGGTCATTATGAGTCAGAATCAACTTAAAGGCAGTGAATTTGGTGTTTGCTTGGCAGGCAGAGAAAGTTTGAGTCTTATTTCCTAGCCAGCTCCACTGAAGGAGAGTAGAAAGGAAAACTGGGCAGGCATGTCCTTAGATACCTTTTAAGGAATTTCTGAGATCCAGTTGGCATGGAAGTAACAACATGATTCTTGCATTTAGGAATGTGTCATATAAGTAGAGGCAGTAGAACCACTGGAGCAGGCAGGGAGGAATAAGACTTGCCTACAGGGTGCAGACTAATCAATGCACCTCACCTATATAGAAAGAGAACATTGAGGACCCCTCAGTCCCTCCAATACCTTGTCTTGTAAAAGCATATCTAAAATTTAGCACTAACTTAGGAAAAAAGAAGGAGGTGGCTATCTGTTTAATAAAATTATACTGTACAATACAGATAGGAATTTAGTTAAGTTATAGGAAATAAACTAACTTCTTATGTAGTTAAGTTTTTAAACAGAGATTCTGACTTGCTACATAAATGTCAGTCTATTCCCAGAAAGCTAATTGATTTATTTTCAATCGGCTATTTTTTTTCAGTTACTTTAATAAAAATACTCCTGATTGTGTAGTGCAACAGTCACTGAGATGATTGAGTCAGCCATTCATATCATCAAGATGGACAAGTTTTCAATCAGGTAACTTTTGACAATTAAATACCAATGCATATGCCTCATTAATCAGGATTATTAAGTTTACAGGTATTAAACTTCATTTAATTTTTGACTTGACTTCAAATTTGTCACATTCTAGGGAGTTCATCATCTTGTGATTTTGCAAGAAGTCTTTAGGAATATTCACCAGTTCCACTACCCTCTCTGGTCCAACTGAAAAGTACTGATTTACATCTTTTTCATGGAACTTATTGCTTTACATCTTGTAATACAGAGATTTGTGTGATTTTCTTGTCTCTTATTCTGGCCTGTAAGCTCCTAAAATATCTATTCATTCTTATTTGTTAAATATTTTTGTATCTCCCACTGGGTACAGTATTCATGTTTAAAGGCAGGAAGTGCTCAGTAAATATTTATTGAATGGATGAAAAAACTTTCACAGAATAAAGATATGAGTGGCTGGTGTGTTTGAATTGCCAGCCTTCTGGTTAGCAGTCAAATGCCTTAGGCACTATGCCACCAGAGATCCTAAAGATATTATATATTTCTTTATTCTATGAAGTCAAATCTACAAATCCATATTGGAACCAAAACAAATTGAGATAGCACTAACACATTCCTAAAGCCACGCACTAAAACCACCAAACTCACTGCCTATGAGTCAGAACCGACTCATAGCGACCCCTTCTTGGGTTTCTAAGGGAGTATCACTACGGAAGTAGATTACCCAACCTTCCTTCTGAGTAGTGGCTGGTGGATTTGAACCAGCAGGCTTCTGGTTAGCAGTCAGATGCCTTAGGCACTATGCCACAAGAGCCAAGTAATATGTTAATATAAAATCTAAGTTATTAATATTTCAAATATGTTGTTAGTTGTCATCAGAATACCCATTGAAATGTTTATACAAATGGATACTACACTGGAGGCACCTATTTGTCTATGCCAAGAAATATGGAAGACAGCTACCTGACCAACTGACTGGAAGAGATCCATATTTGTACCCATTCCAAAGAAAAGTGATCCCACAGAATGTGGACATTATTAAAAATTTCAAATCTGGATATTTTAATAACAAACTATCTTAGCAGATATAAATTATCTTGAAAATGACCTGGATGCTCTACATAATATTCTGAGATATTTTAGAGATTTTTGGAAGTTACATTTCAGTTTGGAAAATATTCAATTAGATTATTCATGCAGTGAGCCAGATAATCCTTCCTGGGGGATGTTTTTGCTTTATGTACGTGTGAGTCTGAGTAATGTTCTCTTGAAGATTATTGTATAACATGAGGTAAGTTACTGCATTTGGTCCCAGCTGCAATCTCTACATGCTTTTCTGCTCTAGTTTCAGAAAAACACTTTGAAATAGACACATTTGAACATGATAAATGCGGGGATCCTGGTAGCAGAGTCCTGTGCTCTGTGGGAAAGGATGCAGACCGTCAGTCAGATGGAGAGTTTAAAAGGCCATCCAGGCTGCCTAGGCAATCTGAAAACCATCAAAAGTGATAAATTTAGTGATATTCTTAGGTCATGTTCCAACTTCACAGTTTGAGAATGAATAAAGTACATTGTGATCCAATTTCTCTCCTACACAATATCAAAGGATAGTTTCCCTTGAAAATATCACCTGTTTTTTTTTTTTTTTAAACTGGAATTCCAGACATCCACTTATATCAAACATTGAATTCTACTAGTTCTTTTATTATTCATTGCCCCAGATGAGACTTCAGTTGTGATCTATATAATGCAAATATCCAAGATTGTCTTATTATAATCTTGTCCAGTATTTAATATTCACATGCATTCATGTATGCCCTCTGCCATTCATACTTGTCAACAGTGTCTGTCTTGAACTATATCTAACAGATGTCTTTAACTAAATTGTTGAAACGTGACAAGATGAAAAATATGATTTGTTTTGGTATCATTAATACTTAGCAATAGCTGGTTATCTCCTAAAAATTTAATTTATTGACACTTTTCATATGTTTCCATTACCTGCCATGTCCTTGGCAGTGTGAAAGACATTGGAAATACATCTGGCTGACTTTCACTGAAAACTTCTAAATAGAAAAGTGCACAATAATGACTCAGAATAAAGATAGTCACTGTGATGATGAGAACTTCTGAGTTAAACTGACAGAATGTTCGAGACACTGATTAACTTCTTCCAACATTCCCACCAAAACACAACAGAAAAAAAGATGATATTGAAGATTTGAAAGCACTAGAAATTAGAACTTAAAAAAAAACAGTCTGGAAAATACCAATAGAATTTCCACTAAACAAAATTCTGATGAAGCCTTGAGGCAAAATAACAGGTCCACACAACAAAGAAAAAATATGGTAGGTTTTTATTCACTCACCAGGACAGCAATCACTTAGTCCCCAGAGATCCAGATTTTTTTGTTGCCAGTGGGAAATAAGTCACTTCCTTATCATACTGAACCTAGTTTATAGTATCTTCAAAGCTGTTTTAACCCTTCTCCTTGCCCACTACCTCTGTTTATACAACAATACTTTCCTACATAAATTTCAATAAATGGTTTGTATTTGAAAGAGGAAAAGGGAAAAAAAAGTGTGTTATTGCTTTATGTCTTACAATTTCTATAAGGTACTGAGCCTTGCCAAGTCATAGGGATAATACCATCTAGCCATTGTAGCTTAACATTTGTTATCCTGGCAAGTGAGGATCTGTGAACTCTTTGTGTTATTCAGAAATAGATAATTTCTTGTACAAAATTAGCAGTACCTATTTGCTTCTTCTATTTTAAAAAAGTAGAAACTGAAACAAGAAAATTAATAATGTAATCTTGATTTTTCTATGTTAGTGTTTATTTTTAAAATTTTCTAAAATAAACTTGTTATTTTTGTAGTCGTAAAAACCTAAATGTCCTCCAAAAAGATGCTGAGATGCAATTTAAACTAGGTCAACCTTATTTTTTCAACAGATACTAGGACAGCTGGGATCTTTTTCTATTGGATTGCATTCAAAGTTGATGTCAAATTTTGTGTTGTACACAGGAATTGCTATATGAGTCAAGAATTTTTGTGACCTTGCTCATACTTTAACTGGATAGGCTGGTTACACTAAGCACTTGAAATGTTGCCTCTCAGGAACCTCAGAGTAAATTAGGAATAAAAGCAAACAATTTACCAAAACACTTTGACTATCATAGTCTTCTTCAAGAAAATGAGAGAGCATTTTGCAAAATTTGTTCTGTACTTAAACAGCAGGCAATAAAATAATTATTTCATAATGATAGAATATATATACTGTGTCATTTAATTTCAAGTTTTAATTCAAGATTTTTAGGAAATAGAAAAATAAACACAGGTACTCATACTATTTGATATAAGGGTCAAATGGATTTTATGCTCAAGTTTGCTTTATAAACAACAGCAGAAGGAAAATATAGTGATGAAGATGATGACAATATGATTATAATGAGTGAGAATTCTAATAGAAAACCTCCAATTGTTAGGAAAAAAGAACTAATTTAAGTTTCAAAATTATCTGAGAATATTGTTTGGGGTAACATTATGAACAGTCTAAATGTGCTAAGTCGATTTTCATATCTCATGGTTTATTTTTAAGTGCCATCAAGTCAATTCCAAATGATAGCAATCCTATATAAAATAGAATGAAACACTGCCCATTCAGTGAGACATCCTCAAAATCTTTGCTTTGCTTGCGCCCGTCGTTACAGCCGCTGTGTCAATCCATCTCAAAAGGGTCTTCCCTTTTTTAATGACTCTCTACTTTACCAAGTATGATATCTTTCACCAAGAATAAGTCCCTTCTGAAAATATGACCAAAGTATGTAAGACTAAGTCTGGTCATTCTCAAGTCTAAGGAGCATTCTGGCTGTACTACTTTCTAGACCTATTTCTTGGTAGCTTACATGTAATTGGCAAGGTAGCGTGCTTTCTTATCATCTGCCTCAGGATGTAGCTATTACTTCTCAGTAGGTTGAACTACTTCATTTACTATGAATCTTCAGGTACCTGTTTAATTCTCATAAATTAAAAAAAAAGTCCATATTCTAGAAATATAGCTAAGCAAAGCCTTGTCAAGGAAGAAAACAAAATTAAATCTGTAAGTGTTCAGTGAGTCTGTCAAAGAATGTTTATCTTTGCCACTGGAACAAAGAGATACAACCAAAGACTGTATTCATTTTCTCCTAGAGACTGAGAACAAAATCACTGGACTTCACAAAATCCTATTGTTTATGAAAGTCTTACTGACACCTGGTGGCTAAATGACCAAAGATAAGTTGTTTCTGTGATGAAAAAATCTAGGCTTTGTGAAACCTTTGATACAGAGGGAGCACTAAACAGCTATCTCCAGTCTGAGCAGATTAACAAATTCAAAGTCACAGCAATACCTTGCAATTTATTCATGCTCAAAAACCCTCATGGGTATTCATTTTCAAGTTTTCACACCTGTTGTCAAAAGTGCAATTCATCTGCTGTGAGGAACTATGTGGGAAAAATTTTCTCAGATGTTGGCTATTGAAGCAACATTATCAGGAAGTCTTATTGATCTTGAATAAATTTTAACTGATGAGTCTCTACATTCAAATGCAATAAAAGAAATATTAGCAGTTTATAATTTCAGTATTGGGTCACAGGTTTGTATTCTGTGCTCTAAACTCACTGTATCAAGTTGATTCTTTCACCTATATCAGTAAGTGCTTCAAATCATCTTCATTTTTGACAAGCAAAGTTGTGTCATCTGAATATTGTAGTTTGTTGATTCTTCCTCCAATCCTGATTTAGTGGAGAAGAATCACTTGGTATGCTTATTTAAAATTCACAGTGACACCCTTAAATTATCTGATACAATGAGTCTGCTGTGAAATCCCGGGATATGCATTTTTAGATTATTATGGAACTAGTTTATAGAAATCATATTTTAATCCATATCCCATCCTTCAATTTCTCCTGGAACATCGCATTCTCAGAATCCTGATTAACAGAATAATCCTTCATTTCTTACATATCAAATACTCAATATTCATTTCTAGCTCTCCCTGAAAATCTTAATATTTGCTTAGTGAACCATGCTTGCACCAGTCATATTGAGCCAATGTGTTCCAGAAAAGCCTAACTCCATCCTTATTTGAGGGTTGGTTATGTGGATTGGGCCTGGCCAAACAGAGTATTCTTTTCACCCAAATGTGGACCTCTGGTGACATAGTGCCTAAGGCATTTCACTGCTAACCAGAATACACCAGCCACTGCTAGGAAGGAAAACTGGGCAATCTACATCTGTAGAGATACTGCCTCAGACACCCAAGGAGGAGTCACTTTGAGTCAGGATCAACTCGATGGCAGTGAGTTTGGTTTTGGTTTTAATGATTAGTTAGAGGAGGGTTTTTCCTTTTTTTTTTTTTTTTAAGTGCCTTCTATTGGAATCTGACTCATGTCAACCCCATATGTGTCAGAGTAGTACTGTGCCCCATAGAGTTTTCAATGTCTGAATTTTTGGAAGTGAACTGCCAGACCTTACTTCTCAGGTGCCTCTGGGTGGACTTGAACCTCTAACTTTTCAGTTTACCACCCACTATCTGAACTGTTTGTACCACCCAGGGACTCCAGGGGGTGGGTAGGTAGCTTGAAATTAAAGGAAATTTTCACAGGTATTATTTAGGAAGACATGCTCTTACTGAGGTCACTTACATGGTAGAGTATGATCCTGGACCTGCTGTTGGCTATCTGTGTCATCACATATGAAGAATAAAACCACACACATAAAAACAGAGCTAAGAGATGGAGAGACGTCATTTCAGGCAGTCATTGTCTGAGCACCTGTGCAGATCATTCTGACTGTTATTCTCTATCATTGCATTCTATGATTGCCCTTTGTTGCCTTTAACACAAATTTTAACTATGGATATATTCCTGTTTCTCTGTTTAATGTTGTTACATGACTACTAGGTCTAGATGTGTTTCGTTAAATAGTCATAATTGGTTCTCAAGAACATAGGTTGAATGGATTATAAAACCAATTAATTATCATGAAATTTTTAATAAAGATAATCCTCCACAACTCAGTTAAGAGGGAGAAGAAAATGTATTTATGTTAGCTTTTACTCCAAAATAACAAATTAACGATTAGTAAAATAACAAAATGACTATTGAGTTCTAGTGCTCTCTGGCAAGTTAGCTTAAGGCTGATGGTAGTGGCAGTTCAGGTTCAGTGGTAGGATTACTTCCTCCCATAGTGGAGTCCCAGGTGTGGTCCCCAGTCTTTGCACCTCAAGCATATTTGTCATTGGAAGCTTAGGTGTTACTATGATGCTGAACAAATTTACCTGGAGCTGTCAGATTAAGATGGCCTTGGAAGAAAGGCTTGGTGATCTACTTCTGAAAATCAATGAAAATTCTGTGGGTCACAATGGTCCACTTCCCAGCACATCATGAAGATGGCACAGGACTGCAGTTGGGCATGGGGTTTCCCTGAGAAAGAAAATATGATTTTGCAATAGTTTTCTGATATGTACTCATTATCTCATTATTTGTATAGCAAAATATTTTGTTTCATTTTTTTCCTAGATAAGTACTAAAATTTATAAAACAATATTAGAAATCCATGAACATAAATACATTAGTTAATCCCTTTTTTAAAACTGTTAATGCAGTAATAGAATTATTAATATTGTTGTTGTTATGTGCCATTGAGTTGGCCCTGACTTTTAGCGACTCCTCCTTGGGTTTCTGAGGCGATATCACTACAGAGGTAGATTGCCCAACCTTTCTAATACCAATTAATCTTTGAAGTCATTAGATTATGTCAAGAGGTGTTTTTCTTTCAATGTATTGTCAGACTATATTTGCTAAAACTTTATTTTGAATGTCACATTCATGCTCATGTATGAAAATGTTCTACATTTTATTACTAATTCTCAAGATAAATTTTGTCTCAATCACATCAGCAGTTTAACCACTTGTACCATGTAGACCATCAACTCTGTCAACTTAAACTTAATCAACACATCATAGAAGAAAAATCATTAACATGCTGAAAATAATGAGAACTAACCTACTGCTTAAGGAATTTGACTGCTAACCAGAAGGCTGGTGGTTCAAACCCACCAGGCACTCCTCAGAATGAAGATTGGGCAATCTACTTCTGTAGTGATACTGCCTCAGAAACCCAAGGAGGGGTTGCTATGAATCAGGCCAACTGGTCAGTACATAACAACAACAAAACAATGGTAGAATTAGATACTAATAGTAGTATCTTATGCTGTCCTTCAATTTAACAACAGTCAAAAATAAATAAATAAAGATTATAATGTACTATATAAACAATAGTGTTATACTGTAA
>NW_006921746.1:2816754-2818044 GCF_000298275.1 Orycteropus afer afer | reverse complement strand
GACTATTGTGTGTCAGATTAGGGAATAGCGATCAATTAAGTGGTAAATATTTAGTTGTGTATTGAAATAAATAATAAACAACTATTTTGCTGAGGGAAGAGGGTATTAGAGAGAGAACTGATTAGTTGCAAAAATGTGCATTGCTTTTTTATTACCTATTACTCTGCCTACAGGAAGGAATATGCTAAGTGAAACTAAAAAACAAAAAATATCTAAATGTCAATCATTATAATTATATTGGTTGTCCACGAGAACACATTCTTATAAGGAAGGAAAGATTGAGTTAGTATATAATTTATTCAATGATAAAGAGCAGGGAAAATTCACCATGAAGTGAGAGGACTAAGAATAGCTTTTAGAATTGAAGATGTTGATTCAAGTCCTTCAATTTTTTCCTCTATAGACCTAGAGTCAAACCAAAACCAAACTCACTGCCATTGAGTTGGATCCTTGGGCTTCTGAGGCAGTAGATTGCCCAAATTTCTTTCCAAGAAGTAGTTGGGTTTAAACCACCAGCCCTCTGGTTAGCAGTCAAATGCCTATGCCATCAGAGCTCCAATGGGTGTAGAGTATGCTATAGAAACTGCTTTTATTTATCTAAATAACACACTTAGAATTACACTTATAATAACATGTTCATGAGTTTCTAGATATGTGTCCTATGACAAAAACACCAATTATTTATTTATTTTTCCAAGCCACAGTGTTTAGATGCAATGGAGGTTCAAAAAATGCTTAGATAAACAAGTGCATCAAAACCCAGTCTATGAGTTGCATCATTTCCCTGTTTTGATTAAAAAGAAAATATATACTTAAAAATATTGGCATAAATTCAAAATTCCTATTTAGAAAATTGCTTCTTAACTAAAATTGTACAAGCTAAATTTCTAGTTGGATCAAAGCAAAGAAGTAAAACAAGTGTGTGGAAATAGATTTTGTAATATGTGTCAGCAGCACAATTCTGTGAATAGCATCAATATGATCTTTTCCTTTTTTTTCCTTACTGATATTTAGAAAATCATCAAATTAACATTATGGCATGCATTGTATGTTGGGAGATTTGGATACCCAGTGAAGATGGCATTCATTATTGAATGTGAATACAATGCTAAAACATTGTATTCTAATAACCCCAGAGCAGCACATGCCCTAATATTGAAAATGAAACTTAAGTTGTAAAGCATTATTATGCCAGAATGCTTTGTTGTTAGGAAGAGATTTTTAGAATCTTTGAATAGCTAATATATCTAGAAATGACAGCATTATAATGGTGGGATGCTTAATTCAGGT
>NW_006921746.1:2815203-2816238 GCF_000298275.1 Orycteropus afer afer | reverse complement strand
CTGCTGACAAGTTGATTGCAACTCATAATGACCCCTCCTTGGGTTTGCCAGGCAGTATCTCTTCGAAAGTAGATTGCCCATTCTTTCTGCGGAGTGGCTGGTGGGTTGGAACTCCAGCCTTTTGGTTAGTAGTCAAATGCCTTAGGCACTATGCCACCAGAGAAGGACAGTTATTTTCTGTATTTCTACAGAGTGACAATTTTTTTGATACTACACCATGTTGCTAGTGCATTGGTATACATACTGTGCTCTGGGAAAAATGTAGGACATACAGAATTTCTAGGAGTAAGTGATGACTGTGCTTTTCCTATATTTAATATTATTATTTCCTGAAAACATTTTTTAGGAATTACTGTCCAAATTTTAAAATGTCAAAATTGACCTCATTGAATTATGTGTGGAAATTAATGTTAAGGTGTTCCCCCTCACCCCCCAGGAAATAGATTTAAAGTATGTAGATATGCATCTTAGGAAGAGAAAGATAAATACATGGCTACCAAAAACCAAACTCACTGCCGACAAGTCAGATCTGACTCATAGTGACCCCTCCTTGGGTTTCTGAGACAGTATCACTATGGAAGCAGATTGCTCAATCTTTCTACTGAGGAGTAGCTGGTGGGCTTGAACCACTAACCTTCTGGTTAGCAGTTAAATGCCTTAGGTGCTATGCCACCAGAGCTCCTAAATATATGCCAGAAAGCATTTTACTAACATAGCATGGTGGCATATTCCTTTAGATCTTCTAGATCTTCTTTCTTCATTTTAGATTAGTATTTAGAAAGTCACATGGATATCATTCAAATGTAGTGGGATATTGTATGCATTATCCCCAAATTATTCCAAAAATCTAATTATTCATGATGCTCAATCAAAGGTGTTAGCATAAGATCCAGCCACAAAAAAAAAAAAAAAAAAAAATTCCAGTAAGATGGTGGAATAAGCAGACAAAAGACACGGTCCCTCTTCAACAAAGAAAAGGGGAGCCAATTAACTCAGATATAGAAGATTATCCTGGAGCCCTGAGCTTTGAAAGGA
>NW_006921746.1:2812395-2813658 GCF_000298275.1 Orycteropus afer afer | reverse complement strand
AAAAAAGATCAAAACAAAATGCAGAAAGTCTAATGTTCATGTGAGACACCATCAAAAGGAATAATCTATATGTAATCAGAATTCCAGAACAGGAAGAAACAAAGGAAACCACTGAGAAAATTGTCCAAGATTTGTTGGAAGAGAACTTCCCTGATATGATGAAAGATGAGAATATATCTATTCAGGAAGTTCAACAAACCCCAAAGAGGATGGACCCCAAAAGAAAATCACCAAGGCATATCAAATCAAACTCATCACAATCAAAGACAAAGAAAGAATCCTGAAAGCAGCACAGAAAAAACAAAAAGGTATTTATAAAGGACAACCAATAAGAAAAAGTTCTGATTTCTCACCAGAAACCATGCAAGCAAGAAAGCAATGGTATGGTATATATGAAACCCCGAAAGAAAAATTTCCAACCAGGAATTATGTACTTGGCAAAATTTTACCTCAAACATGATGGTGAAAATAGGAGATTTCCAGTTAAGCAGAAATTAAGGGTGTTTGTTAAAACCAGACCAACCTTACAAGAGATAATAAAGGGAGTCCTTTGAACCAAAAATCAATAATAGCAAACAATAACTGACCATTAATACACAAGATGACATAACCCAGAAACCAACACAGCTATGGAAGTATCCAAAGTAAATGAAGCTTACAAGATTGTAAATAGGGAAACAGAGACATCAATTGGCAAATAAATAGAACTACAAAGCAAACAGAGGGAAAAAATAGGGAAGTTATAGAACTTCTAA
The DNA here is from genome assembly GCF_000298275.1 of Orycteropus afer afer. Lineage (NCBI taxonomy): Eukaryota > Metazoa > Chordata > Mammalia > Tubulidentata > Orycteropodidae > Orycteropus > Orycteropus afer. The sequence goes on along the minus strand of NW_006921746.1, from coordinate 2,812,903 downwards.
ATGGTGAGGAAATCCAGAGAGTTGCAAGATAGAATGGACTGTTCTAAACTCAGGGAGAAAATTATAAATCACAGGTAATCTCAAAGAAAAGTGATAAAACTTCACATCACAATAAAAAAGAGGAAAAGCACAAATATTTAGCAAATACTAAAACAATAGCAACAAAGGAAATGATAACACAAATCATAAGCATAACGAACTCCGCACAGATAATTATATGGAACAAAGAAACCAAGAACACTATGAAAAGAAAAACATACGTAACAAAATGACAGCAATAAATTCATACTTGCTGATAATTAAAGTGAATGCCCATGGATTAAATGCATCATTCAAGAGACAGAAAGATGTAGACTGGATAAGAAAACATAACCCAATAATATGCTCTCTACAAGAGACACACCTTAGACAAAAGACAAAAATTGCCTAAAAATCAAAGGTTGGAAAAAGATTGTGGTGGTTATGTTTTTGTGTCAACTTGGCTGGACCTGGTTGAGTGTCTGGGCAG
>NW_006921746.1:2811170-2811705 GCF_000298275.1 Orycteropus afer afer | reverse complement strand
TTGAACAAGAGGATATAACCATAATAAATATCTGTGGACCCAATTAAAGAGACATAAAATGCATATATCAGACATTAACAGAATTGAAAAGGCAAATAGATGACTCCACAGTCATAGTACGAGCCTGTAATACACCTTTTTCTATGAAAGGTAGAACAACTGGAAAGAAACTCAACAAAGATACAAAAGAGCTAAGCAATACAATTCACCAACTTGACCTTATAGACATCTACAGAGCACTTACTCAAAAACAGCACAATATACATTATTTTCCAGTGCACATGGAATATTTTCCATGATAAATCATATGTTAGGCCATAAAGCAAGCCTTAATTAATTTAAAAACACTGAAATACTGCAAAGCATCTTCTTAGGTCACAGTGCTAAAAAATTAGAAATTAACAATAGGAAGATCAATGGAAAAAGAGTAAACACATGGAAACTAAACAACACCCTCCTTAAGAATGACTGGGTTATTGAAGAAACTAAAAATGAACTTAAACAATTCCTGAAAACACAACATACCAAAATCTTT
>NW_006921746.1:2808823-2810025 GCF_000298275.1 Orycteropus afer afer | reverse complement strand
GAGGAGTGGCTGGTGGGTTTGAACCACCAGCCTTCTGGTTAGCAGGCAAGTCCCTTAGGCACTATGCTACCAGAGCTCCAACATTATTCTCAATGGAGAGAGACTGAAATAATTTCCCTTTTGAACAGGAATCAGACAAGGATGTCCTCCATCACCACTTCTATGCAACATTGTACTGGAAGTCCTAGCCAGGGCAATAAGGCAAGAAAGGGAAGTCAAAGGCATCCATATTGGTAAGGAAGAAATAAAATTATCCCAGTTTGTTGATGATATGATCCTATACATAGAAAATCCAAAAGAATCAGTAAAAAATCTACTGGAACTAATTGAGAGATTTAGCATCATGGTAGGATACAAAATCAACAACACAAACACAGATTCCTCTACACCAGCAAAGAGATTGCTAAAAAAGAAATAAGGAAATCAGTACCATTTATAATAGGTACTAAAAAATAAAATACTTGGAAATAACTCTTACCAGGGACACAAAAGACCTGTACAAAGAAAATTATAAAAGATTACTTCCAGAAACCATAAGAGATGTATATAAATGGAAGAATACACCATGCTCATACATAGGAAGATTGAACATTGTGAAAATGCCAATTATACCCAAAGCAATCTGTACATCCAATGCAATCCCAATCCAGATCCCATCAACATTCTTTGTGGTTGTTGTGGTTGTTGTTAGGTGCCGTTGAGCCATTTCCAACACATAGCGACCCCATGCACAGCAGAACGAAACACTGCCTGATCCCACACAAGCTCCATGATCCCTGCTATATTTGAACCCATCATCGCAGCCACCGTGTCAATCAATCTCATTGAAGGCCTCCCCCTCTTTCATCAACCTCTCCACCCTACCAAGCATGACATTCTTCTCCAAAGAATGGACACTTCTGACAACATGACCAAAATAGGTGACACGAAGTCTGGCCATTCTCCCTTCCAAGGAGCATTTCGGGTGCACATCTTCCAGGAGAGATATGTTCATTCTTTTAACAGTCCATGGTACTTTCAGCATTCTTTGCCATCACCACAACTCAAAAGCAACAACTCTTTTTCGGTCTTCCTTATTCATTGTCCACCTCTCACATGCATATGAGGCAATTGGAAATATCATGGCTTCTGTCAGGTGCACCTTAGTCCTCAAGGAGACATTCTTGCTCCTCAGCAATTGAAACAGTTCCTTTGCAGTTGAC
>NW_006921746.1:2788712-2789720 GCF_000298275.1 Orycteropus afer afer | reverse complement strand
TAGGGGTGTGGCCTGCTTCCAGTATATTTATGGATGTCCTGGGAAAAGAGACATTCTTCTGTGGATCAGGATTCTGTTGCACTGCCTAGAACTGTCTGTGAGTGAACAATCCACCATTTGGCCTGGAGATCTTGAATTTGTCATTCGTTGGAGTCAATAGCCAGTATACTGTCTGCCAACCTTGAGCTCCTTCAGCCCCTGCAGCTGTGAGAGTCAAGAAAAGCCTCCAACTTGACCTTTGATCCAAGAACTTTGGACTTGCCAGCTTCTATAAGTGTGTGAGCCATTTTTCTAAGATAAATTTCTCTTTCTCTATATATATAAGCTTTACTGGTTTTGTTTCTCTTGAGAACCCAGTCTAACACAGTGCCCAACAACAGAAGAATGAAAAACCAAACTATGGTACATGCACACAATGGGATACTATGCAACACTAAAGAATAATGCAGAATCTACAAAACACCACATAATGTGGATGAACTTGGAGGATATTATGCTGAGTGAAAAAGTCAATCACAGAAGGACAAATATTGCATTAGTTCATATTTGTAAAAAGTCAAGGAAAGGTTTATATATGGAAAGAAACTTTATTTGTTGGTTATCAGGTGTGGAAGGGTAGGGTAGGGAACACTGCAAAAATTTAAAAAATAAAATAAATAAATAAATATGGTTTATGAAGAAATGTTTGTCAGTAAATGTTTGTCAAGATGGGCTCAGAAGAATGCTTGCATATCAGGCTTCAGGAAGGATGTGTACAGAGCATACTAAGGTAGTTCCAACAAATATAAGTTAGAAAATAAATCAGCTAACCTTATAAAATTCTGACTTTCTATTGTCTTGTAGACTTACATAACCTCTAACCCCATGACTATAGTCAAATACTCCCTCCCCCACTTTTCTGTATAAAGGCTCACCTCTCCCTCAGAATGTCAAAGTAATTTGATCAATCCTCACCAGGTGCTTCCCAATCTGGATCACTTTATTCTCTCAAAAAAAAACTCTTTGCCT
>NW_006921746.1:2781499-2784747 GCF_000298275.1 Orycteropus afer afer | reverse complement strand
GTCTTTCTCCCATGATTGTTCTCTCCAAGGAGTGTATCTACTTGAGGTAAATGTTCAACTCATATGCCTGTCTTTTGTTTGGCTGGAAACCATAGGTGTGGGCTTAATTCCAGATCTGAAGGGCAGCTGAGGGTCATAGTCTCAGTGGTTCCACCAGGCTCTATTGGACCAGCAAATCTGGTCCTCCCCCTTTTTTTTTTTTTTTTCTCTAAATTAATATATTAAGTCTTGAAATCAAGTAATATGAATATTCCAAATGTTCTGAAAGAGAAAGAACATGGAAAATTGCAGTTAAATTTTCATGTAGGCCAGTTGTAATCATAGCACATTTCATGTCCATTGACAAAATTTAGTCACATGCCCACATTTGACTGAAAGGAAAATTAGAAAACGAAGAAGAGAATGAAGAAATAACTTTGTGAACAGCCAGTTAGTCTGCAACAGAGATCAATATATTTTTATCAAATTTTTAGTGACAGAGGAACAAGATAGGCTAATTTTACTTCACATCTATCTTTCCAAGCTCATTTCTTATTATTTCTTAGAAAAGTTGTACTAAATAATGATGTATCTATAAATCCTATGCTTATGTTTTCTCCTGCTTCTTCTGTTTTATTACTACTTCTCAAAAATCCTACCTACTACTCACAGACTGTCTCAAATGCCACCTCCTAAATGAGATATTTCTAGATTCCTCACAGTAGCTATGGCATCTCCTTTTTCTGGACCTCTATAACATTTTACTTATATTAATATTGTTCTGGCTATAATTTTCCTTTCTTCATAATTATTTATTTACTTTTATGGCTTCTACTAGTTCAGAGTCCTTAAAGAGAGTAGCCATAGCTTATCAGGATACTATATTCATTTCTGTGTTCTTAACATAAGAACTCTGTAAACATGTTTTATTGTGGATGGTTCAGCCAAGTGGACCTAATATTCTTAGTGAATTAAATTGAAGCCAAATCTCAAAGGGAAAAAAATGTGACATTTTGTTACTGTGACATGCTTCTATGAGGGCAAAAGGATTGCTCTCTAAATTATAACTTCTAAATAAGGCAGGGTTTAAGGCAGGTGACTAAAGGACAGAAGGGCAAGGAGCTGACTTCCAATGTCTAAACCTAATCATCTTTAAGGCCACAAATCTTAAACAACACCAATTGTCATTGCCCAGAAGGGAAAGCAATTCATACTTCTATTGCTTTCTAGTCCTCTTTTCCACCACAGCCCAGTGGGTTTTTCAAAGACAGTTTGATGGTGAGGAGCAAGGAGGAATGAATGAAATAACAAGGATGATAGTACTCTGTTTAAGATCATTTAAAATCATTGACACAAGTCAACTGACTGTCAAAGAGTAATTACAAAGAGATAAATGATTTTTGGCTGCAAACATCATTAATTTAGTTGAAAAGTACAATCCAATTAATTAATTTAGTCTACAACTTCTAAGAGAATCACTGGGTAACCTAGGCATTATTGTATCTCATTTTTATCTTAAACAGACCCTTTCTACTTTGATTTCTATCAGTTACAATTGTGGTGTTTTATACCCATTGCACATATTTGTACCCATTCCAATGAAAGATGATCCCACAGAATGTGGAAATTATTGAACAATATCATTTCTATAATATCCAAGCAAAATTTTACTGAAGATAATTCAAAAATGGTTGCAGCAGTATATTGACAAAGAGCTTCCAGAAATACAACTTGGATTCAGAAGAGGACGTGGAACAAGGGATATCATAGCTAATATCAGATGAATCTTGGTGCAAAGCAAAGGATACCAGAAAGATGTTTACTTATGTTTATTAACTATGCAAAAACATTTGATTGTGTGGATCATAACAAATTATGGATAACATTGTGGAGAATGGGAATTCCAGAACACTTGATTGTACTCATGAGGAACCTGCACATAGATCAAAAGGCTGTCATTGAAACAGAACAAGGGGATACTGCATGGTTTAAAATCAAGAAGCGAGTGTGTCAGGGTTGTATCTTTTCACCTTACTTATTCAATTTGTATGCTGAGCAAATAATCTGAGAAGCTGGAGTATACGAAGAAGAATGTGACATCAGGATTGGAGGAAGACTCATTAACAACCTGCTATATGCTGATGACACAAATTTGTTTGCTGAAAGTGAAGATGACTTGAAACTCTTACTGATGAAGATTGAAGACTACAATCTGCAGTATGGATTACACCTTGATATGAAGAAAACAAAAATTCTCACAACCGGACAAATAAACAACTTCACAATGGATGGAAAAATGTTTGAAGTTGTCAAGGACTTCATATTACTTGGCTCTACAATCAACATCAATGGAAGCACCAGTCAAGACATCAGAAGACATATTGCACTGAGCAAGTCTGCTGCAAAAGACCTCTTTCAAGTGATGAAGAACAAAGATGTCTCCTTGAAGACTAAGGTGCACCTAATCCAACCCATGGTATTTGCAATCACCTCTTATGCATGTGAGAGCTGAATAATGAATAACAAAGACCAAAGAAGAGTGGATGTTTTTGAATTGTGGTTTTGGAGAAGAATGCTAAGGGTGCCATGACTACTAAAAGGACTAACAAATCTGTCCTGGAGGAAGTGCAGCTAAAATGCTCCTTGGAAGTGTGAATGACCAGACTTCATCTCACCTACTTTGGTTATGTTGTCAGAAGGAACCATTCCCTGCAGAAGGATATGCTTGGTAAAGTAGAGGATCAATGAAAAAGGGGAAGGCCCTCAATGAGATGGATTGACACAGTGGCTGCAACTATGGGCTCAGGTATAACAAGAATTGTGACCCTGGCATAGGACCAGGAAGTGTTTCCTTCTGCTGTGCATGGGGTTACTATGAATCTGAGACCACACAATGGCACCTAACAACAACAGTTGTGGCGCATGATTTCTTTATTTTTTTTCTTTAATCCCAGGCAAATGTTTGACTTTAAAAAGTTGCAAATAAGCAACACAAGTATATCTACTCCTTACCTATGGACATGGTTGTATTCCAAAGACCAGATTCTTATGAGAAAATCAGCGTTACATGAAAATGGAGGATTTTTTTTTTTCCTGTTTTCAGATAATTCATCCATTTGACTTTTTTTAGTTAGAGGATTTGACCATGGAAATGAAAACAGCTAAGATTTACTGATGTGCTCATCACTGTGACAAGTCCAGTTATGAATTATTCTTCTGTGGAGAAGGAATCTTGGAGGAGACAAAGCTAAATTATGTGGCTGAAGGCC
>NW_006921746.1:2779421-2780664 GCF_000298275.1 Orycteropus afer afer | reverse complement strand
CTGTTCCCAACAAAGAATGAATCCGAAAACCTCCAGGGCGAGCAGCGAGCTGCTCGCTCCAGGAAGTATATAGTCCGGAATGCCGTTCTTCCAGCTTGTCCCTGGGATAGCATTGCAGGTAGGCCACACCCCTGGGGAAACTCCCCTTAGGCAGACTGGCAGCTTAGAACTCAGTCATGTGATCCATCATGGGAACCACCACTCACAACTGGAGTCCAGCCAAGTTGACACATCTTCAACTATCACAGCCAGTCAATGTAGCAACTGGATATGGCACGCACCAAAGCAGGAGGGAGCATAGGGCACTAGGCTGCATGACCCAGTTTCCAGGAGGCAGTATGGAGATTCTCTTCATTATATTTCTCTTCAATATTATATTTATTCTTTTATTTCTACGAAAGTGTATTGGTTGATGAGCACAAACAACAGACTGATGGATTCTTCATCTTCTCATTCCAAAAGTTTCATAGCTCTCTAAATGTTACTACTCAACTACTAAAACCAGAAGTCTAACATCATTGTCCTTCTATATTAAACCCTAAGCTTTAAATTGGTCAACAAGAGCAATTGATTAAATGTCCTAGAGTTTATTCTCTCTCTCCACTTCACATCATTTTTCTCATTAAATCTTTTTATCTTCTTGCCTAGAATACTACAATAATTCCACAATTTATGTCTTTCCCCTAATGACATTGTAAGCATTGTTAGTGAATTTCATCACACTCTCCTCAAAGTTTCTTCAGAGGCTAGCCATTACCTATAGGATAATATACTAATGTTCCAGCAAGATTGTCCTTCAAAATTTGCTTCTAGCCTAATTAAGTATTAATTTTTCTGGTTGGTTATTTAAAAAGTCCATAGATAATCTCAGAAATATAGCACATGTTGTATTTATGCTCTATTTTCTTCTGAGATACTATTATCACTTCTTGGTCAACAACTTAAATGGGTCCAAGGCCTCCCCAAAATTTAGTCTGCTGTTTTGCAATTTCATCTACAACTTGCCTCAGCAGCTTTATGTCTCATCATGTCTCCAAATATTGTACCATGTGTTTTAGCCATCCCTTCCTATAAAAATAAAACCCATAAAGCAAAATAACTTCTCAACTACTATAAAATGTCAATCCACAATTCAAGAAACACAACCTCTTACTTCTATATCACTTTATCTCCATCCTAAAAGATTTAATGGGTTTTCCTCTGAGCTATACTGCATATTGTACACACTTTGTGGTTGTTGTTG
>NW_006921746.1:2776961-2778131 GCF_000298275.1 Orycteropus afer afer | reverse complement strand
TGGACAGCAACCTAAGAATAGATTCTTCTTGCTAAAGATAGCATGGGGAACCACACTGGAGGCTGACAACTAGGAAGGTGCTATAATCTTCTTGTTATTCTTATATCCTGTACTGTCATGGTAAACAGAGGTGTGGCCATCCCCCACCTCCAACCACCTAATTGACAAGCAGCAATTCCGTCCTGGTCTTTGCCCTGACAAAGCCTGGGAACTGTGCCCCACCCCCAACAGTTTTGTTTTTGTTTATTGTAAAATTATTCTTTGTATCTTCCTTCTTTCCTCCTTTCATTTACTTTTTAATTTATTTTCTCTCTTTCCTATTTCTTCTTTATTTTTCCTCTCTTTTTTTTTTTTTTTCTTCTTCCCTTTTCCTGGTTCCTTTCTTTCTTTCTTACATTTGGTTCTTCCCATCCCTTGATTTTCCTTTTGCAGTTTTCCCATTTTTTCTTCACTATTCTTTTCTCCCATTTCTACCTCCCCAGATATTGTGGCTTCTTTTTCTCTTTTTTGCATTATCTATCTTTTATCCTCTTTCTTAAAAATTTTTTAATATATTATGAATTTTTCTTCTTCTCATTTATTGCTTTTTTTTTTTTTGCAATTGTTCCTGTTTGTTTATTTGGTTTGAGGTTTTTGTTCTATTGTTTTTCTTTTTTTCTTTTTTTCTAAGAGTGAGAGACACAACCATTCCTACACAACCCAACCATCCCTTGCATTTTGTACAGCCCCACCCACTGAGTCAAGGCCACCACTTGCTTTTGCACCAACTGACTAATGAGAAACAAGGCCAATACCAGCTCAACACACCTTCAACTGCTCTTTATGAACAGCTAAGTGAGATCTGTGCAAACACTCTCGTTATCTATCACACTCACCAGGAGACAGGTGGTGAGTGCCTAAATGCTAACTATCAAATAGAGAAGCATAGTACTCTGCTCACACAGATATATCAAAACAAAATAAGAGGGAAAAAGTCTTGGGTAAATCACACAAACATACAACCACAAATTAAACATAAATACAACACTACCATTTCTTAGAGACAATAGACCATCACAGTCCACACAAAAAAAACAACATAAATTAGTAGACACAAGATTAATACTAAGATTTCAGAAATAGATAACACACATTGCATAGGCAAAGAAGTAGAATTGGATCTATAGAATA
>NW_006921746.1:2774744-2775731 GCF_000298275.1 Orycteropus afer afer | reverse complement strand
CAGGATACTATGAAGGACTGTACTCCAAAAATTTGAAAGCCTAGAAGAAATGGCCAGATTTCTAGAAACACTCTACTGACCTAAATTAACAGAGACTGTGAAGGAATTTGAACAGACCCATAAGAAAAGAAGGAAATGAACAGGTCATAAAAAAAAAAAAAAACAAGTCCAGGCCCAGATAATTTCATTGGACTATTCTACCAAACATTCAGAGATCTGACATCAATGCTACACAAACTATACCAGAATATAGAAAAGGATGGAATTCCCCCATATTCATTTGTGGAGAAAGCATAACCCTGATACCAAAACCAGACAAAGACACCACTATAAAAAAAAAAATATACAGACCAATATCCCTCATGAACATAGGTGCAAAAATCTTCAACAAAAACCTAGTCAATGGACTCCAACAACATATTGAGAAAATAATACATCATGAACAAGTGGGATTCATATCAGTTATGCAGAAAAAGAGGATATTGAATGGTTTAAAAATCGGGAAGGGAGTACATCAGGGTTGTGTCCTTTCACTATACTTATTCAATCTGTATACTGAACAAGTAATCTGAGAAGCTGGACTATATAAAGAAGAGCATGGTGTCAGGACTGGAGGAAGGCTCATTAAAAATCTGCAATATGCAGGCAACACAACTTTGCTTGCCGAAAATGAAATGACTTGAAGTACATACTCATGAAGATTCAAGAACACTGCATGTGGTATGGATTTCATACCAACATAAAGAAAATGAAAATCCTTTCATTGGTCAACTGGACCAATAAGCAACAGCATGATGAATAGAGAAAAGATTGAAGTTCTCAAAGATTTCATATTAATTGGTTCCACCATCAACACCAATGGAAGCACCAATGAAGACATCAGAAGACAGATTGCACTGGGAAAATCTTCTGCAAAAGACCTCTTTGAAGTGATAAAGAACAAAGATGTCTCCTTGAAGACTAAGGTGCACCTAACCCCAGCCATGG
>NW_006921746.1:2769769-2772989 GCF_000298275.1 Orycteropus afer afer | reverse complement strand
TCTTTCCTCTAATTCTCTCTTACAAACATTTCAATTTGTTTTGTACCCTACATCACCACTGAAATTTTTCCTGCCCCATTATAGCTGAACTTCATGACACTAATCCAATTGCAAATTCTCAGTTCTAATTTTATTTGAGGTTATCACAGCCAATTAAATATCTGACACTTTCTCCTTGAGATATAAATTTTTTTCCATTTGACTTCCTGTTTGCCACACTCTTCCTAAATGATTAGTTGTCACATTGTAAGCTACCTTTTGCTTCATTCTAATTTTAGAACATCTTAAGTTAGAAATTCTCTAAAGCTCAATTCTTATACCCATTTGTCTATGTCCACTATCTAATAGAAATATATGAGATATATGAGCCACAAATATGAACTATAGATGTAATTGTGCATATATAATTATCCATATATAATTAAGATCTACTGCACATGGAATGAAAATTGCATTCATAGTAGAAAAAAAAACTCAAGATTTATCCTAATGTACAATACTATCAGTAATAAGATAATACCCATATGTCTAATGGAAGACCATTTATTATTATCATTGCAATTTACACACCATCCACTGAAGCCAGAGATGAAGAAATTGAAGATGTTTATCAACTCCTGTAGTCTGAAATGGACAAAATATGTAATCAAGATGTATTGATTATTACTGGTGATTGGCATGCTAAAATTGGAAACAAAGAAGAAGCATCAATAGTTGGAAAATGTGCCCTTGGTGAGAGAAATGACACAGGAGAACACATGATAGAATTTTGTAAGACCAACAATTTATTCATTGTAAATACATTTTATCAACAACAGCTGTACACATGGACCTTGCCAGATGGAGTACATGGGAAACATATGCACTACCTCCATGGAAAGAGGAGATGGAGAAGCACAATATCATCAGTCAGAACAAAGTCAGTGATCAACTAAGGAATTGACCATCAATTCCTTCTACATAACTTCAAGTTGAAGCTCAAACATGCTCACTGATTTCAACTCACAGCAACTCCCATTGGGTTTCCAAGGTGGTAAATCTTTACAAAAGTAGATTGCCCCACCTTTCTTCCATAGAGTGGCTAGTGGTTTTGAAACACCAGACTTCTTGTTAACAGACAAATGTCTTAGGCACTATGCCACTAGAGCTCCTTTGGAAGCTGAAGAAAATTAAAACAAAATCTAAAAAGCCAAAATATGACCTCAAGTATATCCTACCTAAATTTAGAGACCATCTAAAGGATAAATTTGACATATTGAATACCAGCGATCAAAGACCAGATGAGTTGTGGAATGACATCAAGCACATTACTCATGAAGAAAGCAAAAGGTTGCTAAAAGACAAGAAAGGAAGAAAAGGCCAAAAAAAAAGTCAGAAAAGACTCTGAAAGCTCCTCCATTAGCTAAAGCTAAAGCTCCTTCCATTAGCTAAGCTAATGGAAGAAAAGATGAAGTAACAGCGCTGAACAGATCATTTCAAAGAGAGGCTCAAGAATACAATCAATATAAAATATTGCAAGGAAATGTTCAAAGACCAGGAGTTGTTGTTGTTATGTGCCATTGAGTCAGACCCAACTCATAGCAACCCCTCCTTGGGTTTCTGAGGCAATATCACTACAGAAGTAGATTGCCCAACCTTCCTTCCCAGGAGTGGCTGGTAGGTTTGAACCGCCAACCTTCTGGTTAGAAGTCAAGTGCCTTAGGCACTATGCTACCAGAGCTCCTAGACCTGGAGTTAGAAAATTCAAAGACAAGAACACCTTCAGCAATGTTCAAGTTGAAAGAGTTGAAGGAAAAATCAAGCCTCAAGTTGCAATACTGAAGGATTCTATGGGCAAAATATTGAACAATGCAGGAAGCATCAAAAGAAGATGGAAGGAATACCAAAAACAATATACCAAAAAGAATGATTTGACATTAAACGATTTCAGGAGATAGCATATGATCAAGAACTGATGGTACTGAAGGAAGAAATACAACATGCATGGAAGGAATTGGTGTAAAGCAAAGATCCAGGAATTGATGTAATATTCATTGAGATGTTTGAAGAAACAGATGCAGTGCTGGGACATTCACTAATTTATGCCAAGAAACTTGGAAGACAGCTACCTGGACAACTGACTGGAAGATATCCATGTGTGCACATTCAAAAGAAAGATGATACAACAGAATGTGGAAATTATTTTTAAAAGAAATCATTAATATCACACGTAAGTAATTTTTTTTCTTTCTCCTTGTGATTTGGGTGAAAATTTACAGGGAAAATTCATTTTCCATTCATAAACATTTTGTTTCATGACATTGATTGCAGTCCCCAAGATATAACATCTCTCTTCCCACTTCCTTGCTGTTGTTACCTTTTCCCTGTGTCCTTGTTTCCTACCCATTATTGTCCTCTGAGCTATCTCCTTTTGCAAATACTACCTTCTGATCTCCCATGATTGATTGTCATAAGGAGTGTACCTTCCTGGTGTAAATATTCACCTTCTTATAAGCTTGTCTACTATTTGGCTTGAAGCCACCGGAGTGAGTTCAATTCCAGGCCTAATGGCTCACTAGGAGCCATATTCTCCAGGATTTCACCAGTCTCTGTCAGATCAGTGAGCCTGATCTTTTTTTACGATATTGAGTTTTGTTCCACATTTTCCCCCCACTCTACCTAGGACCTCCTGCACTGATCCCTTTCCAAGTGGTTGACAGTGGTACCTGAGCACCATCTGGTTCTTCTGGTCATATGGTCATGTTAGCTGAGCTTCACATGCTCCACTAGTTCCTGGGGCTAATTGTTTCCATATACCTTTGGTTTTCTTCATTATTTGCTTCAGACAATAGAGACTAATTATTGTATCTATATAGCCACGTGGAAGCTTTTAAGACTCCAGTCCCTACTCAACAAAGTAGGATGTAGAAAGTTTTGTGTAGTATACTATGCCAATTGAACTTGATGTCCCCTGTGACCATTTGCTGAAGATAATTCAAAAATGGTCAGAGCAGTATATTAACAGGGAACTTCCAGAAATGCAAAGTGAATTCAAAAGAGAGCACAAAACGAAGAGTATCATTTCTGATGTCAGATTGATCTTGGCTGAAAGCAAAGAACAGCAGAAAATGTTTACCTGTGTTTTTTGATTATGCAAAAGCTTTTAACTGTGTGGATCATAAAAAATTATAGATAACATTTTGAAGAATGACATTTTGAGAACACTTAATTGTGCACATGA
>NW_006921746.1:2761986-2764013 GCF_000298275.1 Orycteropus afer afer | reverse complement strand
TATTTATAAGGGTTTCCCTGGCCAATTCTTTGAAAAGTGGATGGCCTCTTCCTTCTTCCAAGTTTGTCTTAGTCTGAAGCTCTGTTGAAACTTGTCCACCATGGGTAACCCTGCTGGCACTTGAAACAACAGTGGCATAAACTCAGCCTCACAACAAAATGCAAGCCACTACAGTGCAACAAGTTGACAGACAAGTTTGTCTCCATTAGTTGTTCCAAACTGCTCTGCTCACTTCCTGGCCTCCCTCAGCTTCTCCAAACCATTGTTTGCTCCATTTTCTGATCTATCTCCTCATTCAGCTGTTCTGAACTGCACCACCACAGCCTTCACCTGGCTTCCTGGCCTGTCTCTTTCCTCCCTCAAACTGCTGCAAGCAGCACTGCTGCTGTCTCTGGCCAGCTCCCTGGTTTGTAGAGTGTCACCAAAAAAGGGGAAAATCCTCAAAGAGATGGGTTGGCACAATGGCTAAAATGATAAGCTCAAGTATAGCAAGGATTGTGAGGGTGGTGCTAGATTAGGCACTATTTCATTCTGTTGTATATAGCGTCATTATGAGTTGGAATGGACTCATCAACACCTAAGAATAACAATATCTTATGCTTATGAAAGCTGGAGAATGAATAAGGAAGATCACAGATGAAATGATGCATTTGAATGGTGGTATTGGTGAAGAACATTAAATGTACCATGGACTGCCAGAAGAATGAACAAATGTGTCTTACAAGAAGTACAGCTAAAGTTCACCTAAGACATGAGAATACCCAGATGTCATCTCCTATACTTTTGTCCTGTTGCTGGAAGAGACTAGTCCCTGAAGAAGGATATCATTCTTGGTAAAATAGATAGTCAGTGAAAAAGGAGAAGATCCTCAAGGAGATGGATTGATACAGTCATTGTGATGATGAGCTCAAGCACATTACAGATATTAAAGACAGAAACTGACCAGGAAGTGTTTCATTCTGTTTTACATCATGTGTCTAAGAATTGGAACAAACTTGATGGCACCTAACAACATGTAATTATAAACTTTCTAGGAGCCACATTTAATAACAAAAATAAGATGTGAAATTAATTTTAATAATACATTTATTTAATCCAGTGTATCTAAATATCCTAATTTCAACAGCAAACCAATTAATATATTAATAAAATGTTTACATTCCTTTTTGCATACCTAGTCTTTGAATCAAGATAGATAAACTATTGAGAAAGATGTTATGCTTTGTAAAATAAAGCATCTGAAGAAAAGGGAAAGATCCTCAACAAGGTAGATTGACACAGTGATTGTGACAGTTGGCCTAAACAAAGCAACGATTGTGAGGATGGCACAGTATGGGGCTGTATCTGTTTTACATGGGGTCACTATGAGTCAGAAATGACTTGATGGCCCCTAACAACAATTTTTGGAAATCTGCTGTGTAATTCACATTTTTAGCACAGTTCAAAGAGTGATAACCATGTTTCAAGTGCTCAGTAGCCACATGGTAGTGCATTTACCATATGTTTTGGTTACTTTATGCTGCTTTGCCAAGAATATACCACAAGTGTATTAACAGGCAGAAGTGTATTCTCTTACAATTTTGGAGAATAGAAGTCCAAGTTCAAAGTGCCAAATTCCAGGGGCAGGGTGAAAGCCCCTCAAACTTGGCCTTCAGTCCTGCCCCTGGGTCCCAGCCCCATGGAGCTAGAGGTGTCTCATCACTCAGGAAGCTGCTGGCTGCTGAGGCCAAGAAGCCCAAAGTTGACAAATAAATGGCACAGTCCCAACATTACCAAGGAAGCAAGGAGGTGCGGTGGGTTTGGAGAGGACAGAGGGGAGCTAGGAAAGAAGTGAGGCAGGGCAGTGGGTTTGGAGCAGCTGAAGAAGGCTAGGATGTGAGAAGAGTGGTTTGGAACAACTAAGGGAGATGTAGTTGTCTGTCAGTTTGTTGTACTGTGGTGGTTGTTAAGACAGAGTCAGAAGAAGGAAGAGGCCATCCACTTCTCAAACAATAGGCCAGTGAATACTTTATGAATAGGAGTGAAAC
>NW_006921746.1:2760139-2761586 GCF_000298275.1 Orycteropus afer afer | reverse complement strand
ATCTATCCTGAAGTATAATGTTGTCAGTGATAGGCTAATATCCATATGCTTACAAGGAAGATAAGTTAATACTACTATTATTCAAATTTATGCTCAACCACCAAAGCCAAAGATGAGGAAATTGAAGACTTTTACCAACTTCTGCAAGCTGAAATTGACCAAACATGCAATCAAGATGTGTTGATTATTACTGGTGAGTGGAATGCAAAAGTTGGAAACAAAGAAGAATTACCAGTAGCTGGAAAATATAACCTTGTGATAGAAATGATGCTGGAGATTATATGATAGAATTTTTCAAGACCAATGACTTATTCGTTGGAGATACCTTTTTTCAACAACACAAATGGAGGTTATACACTTGGACATCACCAGATTTAGTACACAGGAATCACATTGACTACATCTGTGGCAAGAGATGATGGATAAGCTCAATATCTTCAGCCAAAACAAGGTCAGGATTAGTAGCAACTGGGATCTAAAAGCTTGCAAGCATCCATCTAGATGCAACAGTGGGTCTCTGCTTGTCCACAGAAAAGAAGAATGAAGAAAAACAGAAACACATGGAAACAATCCAAGAAACTGGTGCACCATGTGATCCTCAGTCTATATGACTGTGAGACCAGAAGAGCTAGATGGTGACCAGCTGTCACTGTTAACCACTAGCAGGGGGATTTATGTAGGGAATCTTGGATAGAGTGGGAGAACAATGTGGAACAAAACTCAAAATGATTTAAAAAAAAGTTAACAGGTTTACTGGATTGAGATTATAGCCCCTATCTGCCCTTCAGGTCTGGAAATGAACCCACTCTTGTGGCTTAAAGACAAACAAAAGACAGGCATATGAGCTGAATATTTACTTTATGTAGACATAGTCCTTGGAGAGCTCAATCATGAGAGAACAGGAGGACGGTGTATGCACAGTGAGACAGCTGGGGTGGGGGAGGCAAGAGTGAATGGAAGGGAATGACACAGGAAAGAGGTAACTATGGGGAGGAAGTGGGAAGAGAGCTTTTGTACTATGGGAATTTGCAGTCAATGCCATGAAACAAAGTGTATGTAAACTGCTGTATGGAAAATGAATTTGCTCTGTAACTTTCATCCAAATCACAGTAAAAATTTTAAAAAGAATTTAAAGAGTTCCTACAAAAACTAAAAAGAAAAAGAAGGAGCTGATTGTGGAATAGACCATGAACTTCTCATATGCAGGTTCAAATTGAAGTTGAAGACAATTAAAACAAATCCACGAGAGTCAAAATATGACCTTGAGGATTTCTGGTAAGATGTCAGACTAGGCAGAAAGACTGCACAGACTCTCTTCAACAAAGAAAAGGGAAACAAATTAACATTGACACAGAAGATAACCCTGGACCCCTGAGCCTTGAAGGGAAGGATATAAAAGTGGACAAAACCTCAACTAGCAGTCAAATTTGCATGAAAATACCAAAAA
>NW_006921746.1:2756758-2757317 GCF_000298275.1 Orycteropus afer afer | reverse complement strand
ACAGGAAAGGAAGAAAAGACCAAAATAGATGTTGGAAGAGACTCTGAAAATTGAACAGAGAGTAGCTAAAACAAATGGAATAAATAACAAGATAAAAAAGGGAGTGTGTCAGGGTTTTATCCTTTCATCACCCTTATTCAATATGCATGCTGAGCAAATAATCTGAGAAGCTGGAGTATATGAAGAAGAACGTGGCATCAGGATTGGAAGAAGACTCATCAAGAACCTACAATATGCAGACCACACAACTTTGTTTGCTGAAAATGAGGATGACTTGAATAACTTACTGATGAAAATTGAAGACTACAGTCTGCAGTATGGATTACAACTTAATATAAAGAAAACAAAAATCTTTACAATGGGACCAATAAGCCACATCACAATAAATGAAGAAAAGATCAAAGTTGTCAAAGACTTCATATTATATGGTTCTACAATCAACACTAATGGAAGCAGCAGTCAAAACATCAAAAGATGTATCTCATTGGGCAAATCTGTTTCAAAATACCTCTTTAAAGTGCTGAAGAGCTAAGATGTCTCCTTGAAGACTAAGGTGCGG
>NW_006921746.1:2754977-2756113 GCF_000298275.1 Orycteropus afer afer | reverse complement strand
AATGAAGACTCAGCTACATGCAGGGTTCAAGCATGCTAAAAGCCGCAGATCATTTCCAGGCTTTCACCTTATATACTGGAAGCAGACCACCTCCCTAGAATAGCTACTCAGCTGCTGGCAACAGATTCCACCATGGAGTTGATTGCCAGTTTCATCCTGGCAATCAAGCTGCCCAGCCACTCAAAGCC
Organism: Orycteropus afer afer; assembly: GCF_000298275.1. Classification (NCBI taxonomy): domain Eukaryota; kingdom Metazoa; phylum Chordata; class Mammalia; order Tubulidentata; family Orycteropodidae; genus Orycteropus; species Orycteropus afer. Next base: position 2,755,925 of record NW_006921746.1, on the reverse strand, counting down.
AGGCCCAGCCAAGTTGACATATAACCTTAACTACCAGACCATATTAGACACTACACAGGTCTATGTCCTCATTCCTTTGATAATATCTTCCATGTAGTAGAAAATATCAACTGTATGATAATGACTCCCAAATTTATAAGGCCAGATATTTTCTCTGAAGTTCATATTTTTATGACCAAATACCTACTTTACATTTGTACTTGAATGCCTAAGAGTCATTTCAGATTTAATGTGTCCAAAATCAAATTATTGATCTTCTGGCAGGTGGGAGGGTTGGGGGAATCATCATTTTCTTTTATTCCACAACTCCATTTATAGGGGAGCTCTGGTAGCATAGTGCCTAAGGCACTTGACTACTAACCAGAAGGCTGGTGGTTCAAACCCATCAGCCACTCCTCGGGAGGAAGATGGGGCAATCTACTTCCATAGTGATACTGCCTCAGAAACCCAAGGAGGGGTTGCTATGAGTCGGGTCCGACTCGACAGCACATAACAACAAGAACAACCATTTATAGAAAATACCATGATTCTAGTCATTGGGGTCTAAAAATTGGATTTTTGTTTGCTCTCACGGGTCACAGTCAGTTCCATAGTTTTACATACAAAAAATTTCCAGAATTTAACCATGTGTCACTAAGCCAAATCCAATCACTATTATTTCTTGCTCATGCTAATTTTCTAGTTTCTTAATTAATCTGTTTCTCTCTTGTCTATTCCCCAAAACGACAACTAGAGCAATCCTTTAAAAATATGTTGGATGATGTCATTCTGCTGCTCTGGCATACCAGTTAACTCAACAATAAAATATCTTAGACCTCTCGTTTGTTACTTCTTTACCTCATTGATGTTGCTCTTTCTGCTCCAGGCACATTAGCATCCTGTAACACAGTTGTGGGAGCTCTGGTAGCATAGTGGCTAAGACACTTGCCTGCTAACCAGATGGCTGGC
>NW_006921746.1:2751491-2753452 GCF_000298275.1 Orycteropus afer afer | reverse complement strand
CAAAGAAAAAAGACATCATTCAACCACTCCTCTACCCATTTTGTATAACTGGAAGAATAGTTCTAAAACATATGCTTTGACATAAACAGCAAATGATAATCACCCCCTCAAAAGTTATCTGTACTCTCTCAAACAGAATTTAGGATCACACAGCTCCTCATATTGCACTAACTGATATTTTAGGAATGATGCAGAGGAATTTTCATGTGGTGGAGAAATGTTTCAATTTTGTTTCTATTTTCCCTCTTTTCACATTCACACAAACTCAATTCATTTGTTCTTATTCTGGATCCTGAAAAACATTCCTTTTTGTTGTAATACCCAGGACTATGAGATATGGAAAGTTTTAGAACCTGTGTAATTTGGGAGAAAATATGTACCAATATTGTCTAATGTTCTGCAGGTCTTTCTTGTTATTCTATGTCATATGTGTGAATGAGAGACAATATTGTCTAGGAGATAAGAATACAAACTATGGCCACAGCATACCTAGATTCAAATCCTGACACTGATCCTTACTTAGAGCAGTTACAAAAGAGACCTTTGATAAGTTACTCATTCTTTCAATGTCTCATTTTCCTCATACATAAAATTTAATTTTTTATCTATGTCATAATAAATTATGGAGAACATTATGGACTGCTAACCAGAAGGCTGGCAGTTCAAACCCACCAGCCACTCCTCGGAAGGAAGATTGGGCAATTTACTTCCATAATGATACCACCTCAGAAACCCAAGGAAGGGTCTCTATGCATGGGATCCAATTCCATGGCAGTGAGTGTGGTGAGTGTGGTTCTTTTATTATTGTTATGAAGAATGGAAACTCCAACTTATTGTGTTCATGAAGAGCCATACTTCATTTAGCTCTAAAACATATGCTTTGACATAAACAGATTATGACATGAACAGATTATGCCTCTTAGATTAAGAGGCAACATCAATGAGGTAAAGAAGAAATAAGAGAATACTATGTAGCTCAAAATTGGAAAAGATAGTTGACTGTGTCATATTCTTTAACCTCACTAGTTCAATCTGTGTGCTAAACAATGAATGTGAGAAGTAGGACTAGATGAAGATCATGACATTAGGATTGGAGGAAGATTCATTAACAACCTGTGACATGCAGATTGCACAGTCTTACTTGAGGAAAATGAAAACACCTTAAAGCACTTAGTGATCAAACACTGTAGGCTTCAGCATATATTACACTTAAATGTAAAGAAAACAAAAATATTTACAACTAAAGCCATAAACAACATCAAGATAAATGAAGAAAATATTGATGTTGTTAAGGTTTCGTTCTACTTGCATAAACAATCAAAACCCATGGAAGCAGTAGTCAAGAAATTAAATGATGTATTTCATTGGGCAAATCTGTTACAAAAGAGCTCTTTAAATTTTTAAATGTCAAAGATGTCACTTTGATGACTAAGGTACACCTGACCCAAACTATGATCTTATCAATTGTCTCACATACATATGAAACCTAGACAGTGAAAAAGAAGACAGAAGAATTGATGCATTTAATTGTGGTGTTGGCAAGGAATATTGGATATACCATACCATGGACTGCCAGAAGAATGAACAAGAATTAAAGGAAATAACCTGAATATTCCTTAGAAGCAAGAATGATGAGACTTTGTCTGGCTTACTTTGGATACATCATCAGGAAATGTCAATCCTTAGAAAAGATCAGATCCTGACAGGATGTCATCTGAGGCTAATATGAAGAATTTGAACTTTTAACTGAACATCAACTGGAAACTTAACAAAAATAGTAGGTGTTTTGTTTGGAAAACATACTGAGCAAATGGGGCAAAATTTTGACAGGGGCTATTAGAAATCTCAGAGACTGGTGAGAAAGCTATTGTACAGGTCTAAGTAACGCAGTGCCTAAGGCATTTAACTGCTAACCAGAAGGCAGGTGGTTCAAAACCACCAGGCCTTTTCAGAAGGAAGAT
>NW_006921746.1:2743279-2751106 GCF_000298275.1 Orycteropus afer afer | reverse complement strand
ACAGAGAACAGCTGCCCTATGGGGTCTCTAAGACTGCAAGTCTTTATAGAAGCATACTGCCAGATCTTTCTCCTATATAGCAACTGGTGGATTTGAACTGCTGACCTTTTAATTAGCAGATGAATGCTTTAGCCAATTCAGCACCAGAACTCCGTTAAATAAATCCTTGCTCAACAGATAGAACTCAATCTCTACTCCCTGGGGAAGTCAAACTGACATCACATGGTCAGTCTTTTGAGCTTCACACTTTCAATCACCTCATTGGCATAACAAAGATTACAATCAGTCAGGATAATTCAGTTTAGAGGTTATTTCCCAGGAAACTGGGACAAAGACCAAATTCTTTGGGTAAAGTTAATTGTATATCCCAAACTTGTTTACTTTGGCCCCTCTGTCATCTATTCTCTCTACAGTAGACAGGCTGATCTTTTCCAAATTTAAATCTAATTATGCGCATCACTTTACAAAATGCTTCAAAAGCTTCCCATCTCTTAGAAAAATAAAATAAAATTTATTTAACAAGACAGATGAAGCCTTTGCTTAGTCTGTCCCTTCTATATTTCTCCAAGTTAAGCTCACACTAATCTACTGGTTTAAAGTCCTGTCCTGACAGACAATGCTTCTTCTTGCCACAAGACCTTTGTTTTTCCTCTTCTTTCTATGTGGAACACTCTCTTCTCTCCTTTTCAGCTGATGCTTTTTGTTGTTTTTGAAACATGCCATCAAGTTCTCTCTTACTCATAGCAACCCCAAGTACAACAGAGAGAAACACTGCCCAGTCCAGCACCAGCCTCATGATCCCTACTATACCTGAGCCCATTTCTGGAGTCACCATGTCAATGCATCTTCTCGAGGGCCTTCCCCTCTTTTGTTAACCCTCTACATTACCAAGCATGACATCTTTCTCCAGAGAATGGCCCCTTCTGTCAACATGACCAAAATAGGTGAGATGAAGTCTGGCCATTCTTGCATCCAAGGAGCATTCCGGATGCACTTCTTCCAGGACATATTTGTTAGTTCTTTTGGCAGTCCATGGTACTTTCAGTATGTTTCACCAACACCACAACTCAAAAGCATCAACTCTTCTTTGGTCCTTGGTATTCATTGTCCAGCTCTCACATGCATCTGAGGTGATTGAAAATATCATGGTTTGGGTTGGGCATATCTTGGGCTTCAAGAAGTTATCTTTGCTCTTCAGCATATGAAAGAAGTCTTTTGTAACAGATTTGCCCAATGCAATACATCTTTTGATGTGCTGACTGCTGCTTCCATTGGTGTTGATTGTAGAACCAAGTAATGTGAAGTCTTTGACAACTTCAATCGTTTCTCCATTCTTCGTGGTGCTAATTATTGGTCCAGTTATGAGGATTTTTGTTTACTTTATATTGAAATGTAATCCATACTGTAGAGTGTAGTCTTTAATCTTCATCAGTAAGTGCACCAAGTCATCCTCACTTTCAGCAAGTTGTGCAGTATGCATATTGCAGGTTATTAATGAGCTTTCCTCCAATCCTGATGCCACTTTCTTCTTCATATACTCCAGCTTCTCGGATTATTTGCTCATCATACAGACTGAATAAGTATGATGAAAGAATACAACCCTGACACACACCCTTCCTGATTTTAAACAATGCAGTATCCCCTTGTTCTGTACGAATGACAGACTCTTGGTCTATGTATAGGTTCCTTATGAGTACAATTAAGTGTTTTGGAATTCCCATTCTTCTCAATGTTATCTACAATTTGTTATGATACACAAAATTGAATGCCTTTGCGTTGTCAATAAAACATAATTAAACATCTTTCTTTTATTCTTTGTTTTCAGCAAAGATCCATCTGACATCACCAAAGATATTCCTCATGTCCTCTTCTGAATCCAGCTTGCATTTTTGGAAGATCTCTGTCAATAAACTGATGCAACTTTTTTGAATTATCTTCAGTAAGATTTTACTTGTGTGTGATATCAGTGATAATGTTCGATAATTTCCACATTCTGTGGGATCACCTTCCTTTGGAATAGATAAAAATATGGATTTCTTCCAGTCAGCTAATAAATCCTTACTATTGTTTTACATCTCAGACCAATTTTTACTTCTTCAGGATATCTTTCTTTGACATCCCTAAGTTAAATAATGCTATTTTAGTGCTTTGTCCTTCTACTCCTAACACTCATCACATTTGTAACATTTTCTATTTTTGCACAGTTATTGAATTAATGGTTGAGATTTTTATGCAATACCAAAATATTAGCTCCATTAATGATGAAATAAAGCCTGTTCTTGTTCCCAGTGTTGACCTAGTGCCTAGCACAGTGCCTGATATACTATACTCACTGCTTTCAAGTTGGATCTGACTCAAAGCGACCTCTCCTTAGGTTTCTGAGATGGTATCACTACGGAAGTAAATTGCCCAACCTTCCTTCTGAGGAGTGGCTGGTGGAATTGAATTGCCAGCCTTCTAGTTAGCAGTCAAATGCCTTAAACACTATGCCACCAGAGCTCCCAACTCTTAGTGACCCCTCCTTGGGTTTAGGAGGCAGTATCACTATGGAAGTAGATTGCCCAATCTTCCTTCCAAGGAGTGGCTGGTGAGTTTGAACTGCCAGATTTCTGGTTAACAGTCAGATGTCTTAGGTACTATACCACCAGAGCTCCTTTTGATATACTATAGATGATAAGTATTTTGTAATTACTGCATAGAAAACTTGATGTTTATAGGAAGAAGGGAGGTCAGAAATGATGTTAATCTTTCTAATTTGGACAGGGGTTTATATACTAGTATAATTAACTATGGCAGGAAATACACAGTTTGGTGTTAGAGGCAAGGAGATAATTAATTATTCTTGCAACATGTTGTAGCTAATGTACCTGTAAGATATCCAAGTGAAGGTATCCAGTAGACAATTGAATATATAGCTCTGGTACTTCTTAGAGACAGATATAAATGGAGATAAAAAAATTAAAAGTCCTCAACATATAAAATATATTTGAAACCATACAAATGGATAATATTGCCTTGGTAGTACATATATAGGAAGGTCCCTAAATGGTGAAAAAGATTTATGCTCTACTGATAAACTAAAGATTGGAACTTCAAATTCACCTACAGGCTCCTCAGAAGATAAGCCTGGTGATCCACTTCTATTAAGAGTACAGCAAAGAAACCTCTATGGAGTATTTCTACTCTGTAATACATAACATCATCATGAATTGGAATTGGCTAGATGGCAACTAACAACAAGTATGTATACAGAATGAAAACAGAAGTAGGTTTGAGCACAACTTATTACTATAATAGGTTTAGATACAATCTTGAGTTTTATCAATATATCAACATTAAAGAGCTAGCAAAAATGCACGGAGACTGAGAAGGAGTGATTAGGGATGGAATAGTCATAGAAGTCAAAGGAGAAAGCATTTCCAAAAGGCAACTGGAGTCAAAATGTTAACATCTGACTGCAAAGTCACAGAAAGTTCCAAATTTGTAGTTGGCAAAAGTGAGAAACTCAGTATAATTACTTAAGCATGTCAAAACATTAATTCAGATTTTTTGTACCATAGTCATGTTGATAACATGAATTGTTATACCAAATTCAAACTTATAGCTGTCTAATTGATTGTATCAATTATTTTGCACAAGGGTGGAGAAGCTACATATCTGAATTCATCCAGGGTTTAGGGTTTTGTTTGATATATGTGACAAGAAAATAAAATAAAGAAGGGTAATATTAGATGACAACAATCTAGCATAAATAGGAATGTGGGCAAAGACAAGAAGAAATTAATACATCAGGAGAACAAGAGATCCAAGAAGTAGAAGTACCAAGAGTTTGAGGGTTAGATATAGCAGCAAAGGTGAACTACAAGTGAAAAGAAAAACATTTAAAATTAAAATATAGTTGTTAGAGAATGGGAGGCTTGAATTTAATACTTCAGAAGTGAAGCAGCTTCAGGTTATGACAAGTGCCAGGATATGATGAAGAAAATGTGGTTTCAAAAGTTAAAGAACACACAACCAGGGTTTGGGGATGAACCATACATAACATATAAAACACACTGTTATAATGGCAAGATCCAGATGGAGAAGAGAATTGTGACTTGCACTTGAAATCAAGGACCAATGAGTAGTAATGGGTATTGATTGAAGTTAGAGACTAATGCTTAGTCTTTGATGGTTCACTAAAGAGGATAAGGTGGGATGTGTTATACACAGATTTTCAAAACAATGAAATCTGTCAACCTGTAGTTTCCAAAAATTCCAGGAAGAATCTATCATGGCTTTGATTTACAGCTCTAAAAGTAATCATAGCCCAACAATGCAGGACAGAGATGGCATTAATTTTCCCCAAGTTCTGTCTACATTTTTAAAGAAAAGTAGGTTCTGGTGATTGGAAGAACTATTCTACGTCCCTAAAAAATTCCATCTCATTAAAATTGATTTGGGAAAGGCATTATCTACTAGTCAGACTTGATGTGCAAATGAAACCTCTTTTCCCTGGTAAGATCAATTTTACTTTACAAGAAAAGAAAGTAACTCTTTAAAACTTCTGATTACAAAAGCAATTTAAGATAATGGTAGTACTAAAGAGAATAAAGAAGAAAGTGAAAATTCACTCATTATTTCACTACTTAGGAACACCGGCTAGGAACAATTTAGTATATGCAGTGTCAATACAATTGTTTATTTATTTTAAATGTATTATAAAAGTTTTCAATGAACAATATAGTGTGAATCTATTTTCATAACTATGCATTGTTTTCAGTTATATGAAGAATTCAAATTAAGTTAACCAAGAAACTAAATATGTTATTTTTCAAGGTAGTATTTAAGCATAACTTCAACTAACATCTTGTACATGTAATTTTGCTTATTTACCTGAATAAAACCATGTTATTGTTATGTGCCGTCAAGTCGGACCCGACTCATAGCGACCCCTCCTTGGGTTTCTGAGGCAGTATCACTACAGAAGTAGATTGCCCCATCTTCCTTCTGAGGAGTGGCTGGTGGGTTTGAACCGCCAGCCTTCTGGTTAGCAGTCAAGTGCCTTAGCCATAGGAAAAAAAATTAAAAAAATAGAATTATTGACTCAGAAATTATGTTAATCAGAACATACTAATCCCCATAACAAACAATTTTAAAATTCAGTGTATTAACACAATAAAAGTTTATGTTTTGTTCATCCCACAGTCGGTCATGAGTAAAGAATATTTTCTCCACATAGTGGTATAGGAATGGATGTTCTTTCTATCTCATCATTCTTTTGTGGATTCTTTGGAAAGAAAGAAAGTAAAGCTGATAACTTGAGAAGTATTTTAGGGATGAAGTCTAGAGGAAACACACATCATTTTTGCCTACATTCCATTGACTGTAACTCAGTCATATGGCCCAACATAAAAGAAAAATATCATTTAACTATTTGACTGAAGAGCCAAAGCTATATGGCTTTTGATGAACCCTTAGCACCCGCTGACACGGGTTAACTATCTGGAAACACAGTTTTACACTTTTTCTACTTATTCCCTTTCTAAATGATATATTCAAAAACTCCCATCTGTTCAATTCATCCAGTGAATGTTAATGCAGTATGAGTACACAAACCCTCTGTCATTGAGTTTATTTCATCTCATAGCAACTGACATAGCTTTTACAAAGCTGCACATCTTTACAGGAGCAAACTGCATCGTCTTTCTCCCACAGAGAGATTGATGGATTCAGACCACTGGCTTTTTAGTTAGCAGCCGAATGCCTTAACCACAGCACCACCAGAGCTCCTTAGTATGAGTATAGTCTACTTTATTATATTCACATATACCTACTCTTGTCTGGTGAACTTGTAATAAAAAGTATTTGCTTCATATTATCAAAAGAACTAATCCCTGGAGGATATCATGCTTGTTAAAAGATAGGGTCAGTGGAAAAGGGGAAGACCCTCAATGAGATTAATTGACCCAGAGGCTATGACGATGGGCTGAAGCATAGCAATGATTGTGAAGAGGGTACAGGACCTGACAGTTTTCATTCTGTTTTACATATGGTTGCTATGAGTTGGAACCAACTCAATAGCATGGAACAGCCATACCCGATATACAACAGTGCAGTTAGGACAGGGTAATCACAAGAGAAAATCCTATATGAAAATAGGAAGAGTGGGAAACATATAGCAGTCACTTTTCTCCAGATATACAGAAATCCTATTAAGTAGGCCTTCTAAGATTAGAAGAATATTCAAAGTCATATTACATATTTGGGGATTATCCTTGATTAAGATGTGATTTGGAACTTCTTTGTCTATTGGTTCTACCCATTGAGAAATTATTACGTTCCGAATTCATATCTGAAGAGCTCTGAAGTAAGTAATGAAAATATGCCCTTCTTGGGCCTTCCTTAATTCCAAGCTGTTCCTTCTGATACAGGATCCTATTATTTTATGATTTGTATTTAGTGGCTTTTAAGTTCAGGCACATGCATTCCTTGGCAATAATACTGTCTTCTAAACATAGCATGCCTTTTTCCATTTGTTTCTAGTAAATCTCATGTGCCAATAACCACAATCCAAGTTATCATTTGGGCAAATATCTTAACTCTATTTATTTATTAGCTTTCTCACATTCATATTATTTTGACAACATAATGGCAATTATCTTAGGCAATTTAAACAATTGATAGGAAGGCTTTACACTTATTCTTATCTTTGCTACAAAAATGGTTCATTTTCTTCAGTTTAGAAGTTTACAATATCTTATAAGCTGAAATACTTTTTTTTCCTAAATTTATCTTTCATTGAATGACAAATGGAAGAGGAATGGTGTGGCATTCATTATTACAAAGAAGGTTTCAAGATCTGTCATGAAGTACAATGCTATCAATAATAGGATAATATCTATATGTCTCCAAGAAAAACCAGTTAATACTACTATTATTCAGGTTCACGCATCAACCACCAAAGCCAAAAATGAGGAACTTGAAGATTTTCACCAACTTCTGCAGTCTGAAATTGACCAAACATGCAATCAGCATGTGTTGATTATTACTGGTGGTTGGAATACAAAGATTAGAAACAAAGAAAAATCACAGGTAGTTGGAAAATATGGCCTTAGAGATAGAAATAATGCTGGAGACAACATGACAGAATTTTGCAAGACCGATGACTTACTTATTCATTGCAAATACCTTTTTTTTCAACAGCATAAAGAGCAGCTACACACATAGATTTCAACAGATGGATCACATAGGAATCAGATCAACTACATCTGTGGCAAGAGGTGATGGAGAGGCTCTATATCTTCTTCGGCCAAGGAAAGGCCAGGAGATGATTGTGGAACAGACCATCAACCGCTCGTATGCAAGTTCAACTTGAAGCTGAAAATAGTTAAAACAAGTCCAGAAGAGCCAAAATATGACCTTGATTATATACCTCCTGAACTTAGAGACCATCTAAACAATAGATTTGATGAATGGAATATCAATGACCAAAAATCAGAGGAAATGTGGGATGACATCAAGAACATCATCCATGGAGAAAGCAAAAAGTCATTAAAAAAAAAGACAAGAAAGGAAGAAAAGACCAAAACAGATATCAGGAGAGACTCTAAAACTTACTCTTGAATGGAGTGCAGCTAAAGCAAATGGAAGGAATAACAAGATAAAAGAGCTAAACAGAAGATGTCAAAGAGCAGCTCAAGAAAATAACATCAATTATCATAATGAAGTGTGTAAAGAGTTGCAGTTAGAAAATCAAAAGAGAAGAACACACTGGGCATTTCTCAAGCTGAAAGAACTGAAGGAAAAATTCTAGCCTCGAGTAGCAATATTGAAAGATTCTATGGG
>NW_006921746.1:2688759-2720343 GCF_000298275.1 Orycteropus afer afer | reverse complement strand
ATCTGAGACATGTTTAGTAAAATATACTTGAAACTAGTTTGAGTGAATTAAAATGTGTTTCAGGGATAAATATTCAATGCAATAATACACAACCTGTTATAATCTATGTGATTGATTACTTCATAAATTTCCTTTACTTTTGCAGTCATTTTCTTCTGTTATATGTGAGTAGGATAACCTAGGTTTCCAATTTAGTACCTGTGTTTCTTATGTCTTGACATGGGAATATTTAAAGTACCTTGAATGCTGAGATTTTGTAATACTGTGGTCACAGCTCACTTATTCAAAAATCTCAATTCCTTGAAATATAACCAAAACACTGGAAGTTGACAGGCAAAGTAACAAATTTAAACCCATAGGAGATTTTCTCAGGGATTAAATCAGAAGATATTTACCATTATTTCAGGTAATATTCTATCAAGCTGGATTATCACTCTCAAAAAAAAAAAAAAAAATCTATTGAGTGTTTTATATGTACCAGAACTTCTGTTATATATTATATAGATGTTTTTCATTTAATCCACACAACAGCTATGTGCTGTTATTCTCATTTTATAGTGAGGATAGTGAGCATGCAGGCTCTGAAGGGAAGTATTAATACGGATTTGTTGGTTGTGCATAAAAATAAGCTAATACACAGACGAATAAACTCCATGATGGTCTTGCCAGTATATTTTCAGGTATTTTTGTTTTTGTCTTATGATCAATTCAGTCATGTGAGTACATCATTCACTAATCACTAACAAGCAGGTGGAAGTGATGAAGTCAAATTATTGGCTAGATTTCCTGCAGAAGGACAATGGGAATTTGGAATTGGAACCAGAAGGTATCAGATAAACAGTTTAGATTGACAAATGGCTAAGACTTCAAGGAAAATCATGTCTTCCTTTTAAACATTCTTGTTCAGATACCTTTCCCTCCCTCTCTGGCTACTAGAGATTTTCTTATTCTTTAAGATGATGCTCAATTTTCACCTTCTGAAGAAAATCTCAACTCCTTCTCTACAACATGATTATTGTCAACCTTTTCAGACTCTTGTCACACATTTTCTATTTCTATCAGACCAAATACCCCAGCAGTATTTTAATTCTTTATGTATCTAATTTACTCACTATGTCATAGAGGGTCTGTGTCAAAGCTTTTTTTTTCTTTAAATCTCCTTTCACATCTCATGAAATGAGTGTGCAGAGTAGAAATCAGTATATTTGCTGAACTGACCAAAGGTACTTTTTTTTTTTTAACTTTTTGTTATTATTTGGGTAAAATTTCATGGAACAGATTCCTTTTTCATTCAATAGCACTAATTACAATCCCTACAATATAATAGCTTTCTTCCCACTTTCTCCTTGAGGTTGCCTGTTGCCTGTGTTCTTCTTCCTATGCATTCCTGCTTCCCTAGCTTTCCCCTGCTCAAATTTTGCTCTTCTGATCTCCCATGATTGATTGCTCTAAGGGATACATCTTCCTGGTATAATCAGCTCATAGGCCTGTCTTTGTTTGGCTGAAAGTTAAGCCCTGGGAGTAAGTTTAATTCCAGGCCCCAAAGCTGAGTAATGTCTATATTCTTGGGGGTTTCACAAGTCTGTCTGACTAGTAATTCTGGTCTTTTCTTATATATTTGAATTTTGCTCCACAATTTTCTCCCACTCCATCAAGGATCTCCAGTTTTGATCCCTTTCCAAGTAGTTTGCTTTGTTAGCCAGACAGCACCTAATTCATCTGGTCTTAGGGTTGTGTCCCTTGCACTAATTATTTCCACATATGTTTGATTTTCTTCACTTTTCTTTGCTCCAGACAGGAGAGACCAATAGTTGCATGTTATATGGTTGCTTGCAAGCTTTTAAGACCCAAGTTGCTACTCACCAAAGCAGGATGTAGAAAAATGTTTTTGTCTCCAGTTGAGCTTAATGTCCCCCTGCAACCATGGTTCCAAGACTGCAGGTCCAGTGACTCACTTCCTCATGGTGCTTTGTTGTGGCTCAAAGTTACCTTAACTTTGTCTCCTGTTACCTATATAATATACAGAGCTATTTTTATAACAAATACAAATACATATATAGGAATACCATCTGACAAAGTAATATATGGTCTTTGGGATATTCTCATTCACCTACCCATACTTACTCATCTTGACTGTTTGCGTATGTATTCACCCATAAATAAATGTTTATTACTACTAATAATGCAGCATTGTGCATGTAATAGTATTTACCTATATTGTTTGTACCTCTTGTGCCCTTCTCTTTGCCTTTCTTTTCCTTAGTGATGTGCTGGTCACAGACTTTTGTTATAATGCCTTTCCCTTCACCCAAATTAAAATATGTCTCTTAACTAGATAGCAGTTTCCTCCTCTCCCTTACAATCCCTGGTAACCAAAAAGAAATTTTCTTTCCCAGTGTAAACCTTTCCTTGACTTTTTATAATAATGCACTCAGACAATATTTGCCCTTCTGTGATTGACTCATGTCACTCAGTATAGTGTCCAAGTTCATCCATGTTATGAGGATATTTGCTGATTCTTCATTATTCTTTAATGTTGTAGAGTATTCCATTATGTGTATGTATGATAATTTGATTAACCATTCATCTTTTCATGGAAATGTAAGTTGTTTCCATCTCTTTGCTACTGTAAATAGTGCTGAAATGACCATGACATGAACATGTATCTACTGGTGTCCCAGATCTCACATCATTCAGATATATTCCTACTGGTGGGATTGCTGTATCAGATGGCATTTTTCTTTCCAACTTTTTAAGGAAGCCCCACACCATTTTCCACAGTGGTTGCACCATTTTATACTCCTACCAGCAGTATATGAGAGCTCCAATCTCTCCACACCCTTGTCAGTATTTGTTTTTGTCTTCTTGAACTTAGCTGTTAGTGCTGGGGTGAGATGGTATCTCATTATTGGTTTGATTGGCATCTCTCTAATGGCTAATGATCATGAGCATTTTTTCATGTGTTTGTTGGCTGCCTGAATATCTTCTTTGGTTGAAGTGTCTGTTCATGTCCTTTGCCCATCTTTTAATTGGATTGTTTGTCTTTTTTGATGTGGAGGTGTTGAAGTTTTCTATATATTTGAGAGATAAGTCCCTTGTCAGACATGTCTTTGCCAAATATTTTTCCCAGTCTGTAATTTCTCTCTTTATTCTCGAGGAGAAGTCCTTTGATGTGCATAAGAATTTAATTTTAGAAGGTCTCATAAATTGAGTTTATGTTCTGCTATCTGTGCATTTTTAGTTATGTTTGATAGTCTATTCATGCCATATATTAGGGCCCCTAAGTTTTCCCTAATATATACATAGGGAAGACCAAAGAAGAGTTGATGTCTTTGAATTATGGTGTTGGTGAATAATTCTAAAATACCTTGGACTGCAAGAAGAATGAACAAATCTGTCCTGGAAGAAGTCCAGACAGAATACTCCTAGGAAGCAAGAATGGCAAGACTTAGTCTCACCTACTTTGGTCATGTTGTCAGAAGAGACCATTGCCTGAAGAAGGATGTCATATTTGGTAAAGTAGAGGGCCAAAAAAGAAGAGAAGATCCTAAATGGGATGGATTGAGACAGTGGTTGCAAAGATGGGCTGAAGCATAGAAAAGATTGTGAGGATGGCACAGGACTGGTAGTGTTTTGTTCTATTATACATAGGATCATTATGCACATAAAAATTTAATTTTATCTGACTTGACAGCACCTAACAATAACAAAGTTTTGCCCTTATTTTTTTTTGAAGAACACTGTAGTTTTAGGTTTTACATTTAAATCTTTCATCTATCTTGAGTTCATTTTTGTGTATGGTGTGAGGTATGGATCTTGTTTTATTTTTCTGGAAATGAATGTCCAGTTTTGTCAGCACCATTTGTTAAAGAGACTATCTCTTCCACATTGGATAGGTTTTGGCCCTTTGTTAAAGATCAGCTGTCCCTAGGTGGGTTGATCTATTTCTGGATTCTCCATACTGGTGCACTGCTCAATGTGTCTATTGTAGTACCAATACCAGGCTGTGTTGCTTCCATGACTGTATAATAGATTTTGAGTCAGGGAGTCTGAGATCTCCCACTTTGGTCTTCTTCCGCAGTGCTTTGCTTACTTGAACTCTCTTCCTTTTCTACTTAAAATTAGTTATGGATTTTTCCATGTTTTTAAAGAACTTTAATGGAATTTTGCACTGCAGTGAATTGCTTAATATGGCCCTGCTAGCCATTGTATTCCATTTGGTGATGTATTGTAAATCCTAGCCTTTACACCTGTTTAGAATGGGATGTATCTTGAGACCCACCTTGCTGGGGTGTGAATGAAGTCACCACTCTTAGCTTCCTTGAGGTTATATATATGAATGTTCTGGGAAAGTTCACTTTCTTGCTCCAGTTCTGCTTTGGTTCATCATCATCTCATCCCTGTATTTGAGATAACAGTTGTCATCTGACCTGCCGTTTTGGATACACTGACCCCTGCAACCACATGAGTTGGGAGAATCCTCCAGACCTACTCACAGATCTAGGACTTGTCAGGACTGTCAGCCTCTCAGCCTCCACCACTACCATGTGAGCCAATTCCTAGGGAGTTTATGGGTTCTGTGAGATGTTACAGCAAACTATTGAACCCTAAAACAGGAGGGAAATTATTGAGGGGAGGAGGAGGAGTTGATGTCAGAGATTATGGAGTGGCACAGCAGTTTGGAAAACTGGACATTTGGGACATCTTTAACTTCCACCTCATGAGGACCAGCTTTCTAAAAGAAATTTCTTCTAAAAGAAATTATTCAAGCAAATCTAGATAGGGATTGAATCTATAGATTGTTTTGGGTAATATTGACATTATTATGATATTCTGTCTTCCCATCCATGAGCATTATATGTTCTTCCATTTATGTAGATCTGTTATAGTTTCTCATGACAGTATTTTGTAGTTATCTTTGTATAGGTTTTTTGTGCCCTTGGTAAGAGTTATTCTTAAGTATTTTATCTTTTTGTTGGCTATTATAAATGGCACACATTTCCTTATTTCCTTTTCAGAGATCTCTTGATGTAGCAGAATCAATTTGATTTTTGTATATTGATTGTATATCCCACCACTTAATTTTTCAATTAGTTCCAGTAGTTTTCTTGCTCAATCTCTTGGTTTTTATATATGTAGTATCATGCCATCTATAAATAAAGAGAGTTTTACTTTTTCTTTGGATGCCTTTTATTTCTTTGCCTTGCTGTATTGCTCTAACTAACACTCCTAATGCAATGTCAACTATAAGTGGTGACAGAGGACATGCTTGTGTGGTCCCCAATCACAAGGACAATGTTTTGAACCTTATTGCATTGAAAAGGATGTTGATTGTTGGTTTTGCATAAATGCCCTCTATTATGTTGAGAAATTTTCCTTCTATTCCTATTTTCAACCACTTGTCTGTCAGTTTGTTATAAAGTGGTGGCTTGCATGTTGCTGTGAAGCTGGAAACTATGCCACTGATATTTCACGTATGAGCACTGTCATACATGGTGGGCAGATTTCAGTGGAGCTTCCAGGATAAGATAGACTGGGAAGAAGGATGTGGATATCCACTTCTGAAAAATGTGGTCAGTAAAAACCTTATGAATAGTGGTGAAACATTGTCTGATATTACTGTAAAGCTGTGAATACTGAAACATTTTCTGATATAATGCCAAAAGATTATCACCTCAATTTGGAAGGCATGCAAAATGGAAAGAAGAATTTCCTCCTCAAATGGAGTTGCCTTTAATGGCATGAAGAGGTAAAGCTTTTGAGACCTTTACTTGCTGATGGAATATGACTCAAAATGAGAAGAAATATTTGCAAACATTCATTAATAATCAGAATGTGGAATGTACAAAGCATGAATCTAAGAAAATTGGAAATTTTCAAAAATGAGATAGAACACATAAAGATCATTTTCCTAAGCATTAGTGAGCTGAAATGGACTGGTATTAGCCATTTTGAATCAGATAATCATACAGTATACTATCCTGGGAATACCAAATTGAAGAGTAATGGCATCACTTGCCTTGTCAAAAAGAACATTTCAAGATCTACCCTGAAGAACAATGCTGTAATAGGATAATATACATACTCTGGTAGCATAGTGGCTAAGGCACTTAACTGCTAACAAGCAGTTGGTTTGAACCACCAGCCACTCTTCGGAAGGAAGATGGGGCAATCTACTTCTGTAGTGATACTGCCTCGGAAACCCAAGGAGGGGTCGCTATGAGTCAGGTCTTACTCAATGGCACATAACAACCACAACCACATAAGGAAGACTAGTTAATACTAGTATGTTTTGGTTTTCTGGTACCGCTCTATCAGAAATACCACAAATGGGATGGCTTTAACAAACAGGAGTTTATTCTATTTCAATTTTGGAGGCTTTAAGTTCAAGTTCAAAATGCCAGTCTCTAGGAGATGGGTGGAAGCCCTTCAACCTGCTCCCAGCCCACTGAAGCTGGAGGCTTTTCTTCACTTGGGCAGCTGCTATCTGCTGAGGCTGACAAACCCAAGGTCAACAAGTAAAAAGGCACAGTCCCAATATTACCAAACACAACACGGCAGGCCATTGATTCAAGTCCATTAAAAGTCCCAAGATCGGCAGAGCATGGCAGGCAGCTGAACAATGACTTGGCTACATGTAGAGTTCAAGCATGCCATAAGCTAAAGACTATTCCCAAAGCTGCTTCTTGTATACAGGAAGCAGACCACATGCCTAAAGCAACTACTTAGCTGCTTGTGGTAGATTCCACCACAGAGTTGATTGCCAGTCTCATCATGGGGAATAACTACTTCCAGGTACCCAGCCACTCAGCCAGGGCAGCCAGGTTGACACACAGCCTTACCTACCACAGGCTATTATGCAAAACTACACACAAAGCACTAAAGCCAAAGATGAAGATATTGAAGAATTTTACCATATTCTGCAGTCTGAAACTGACCAAACATGAAATTAAGATATTTGAAACTACTGGTGATTAGATTTTGAATATTGGAAAGAAAAAGATTTGGTAGTTCAAAAATATGGCCCTGGTGATAGAAATAACGCTGGAGATCACAAGATAGAATTTTGCAAAATCAACCACTTATTCATTGCAAATGCCTTTACTTTTTTCAACAACATAAACAGCAGCTGTACCCATGAACCTTGCCAAGTGGAATAGACAGGAATCAAATTGACTACATCTGTGCAAAGAGGTGATGAAGAAGTTCAGTGTCTTCAGCCAAAACAAGGCCAGGAGCTGATTGTGTAACAGATCATCAATTGCTTATATGCAAGTTCACATTGAAGCTGAATAAAATTAAAACAAGTCCATGAGACCCAAAATATTGCCCTGATTATATCCCAGTTGAGTTTAGAGACCATCTGAAGAATAAATTTGGCACATTGACCACCAATGACTGAAAAGCAGATAAATTGGGGGATGACATCAAGAGCATTATACAAGAAATAGAAGGTAATTAAGAATACAGGAAAGGAATAAAAGACCAAAATGGACATTGGAGGAGACTTTGAAACTTGCTCTTGAATGAAGAGTAGCTAAGTGAGTGGAATACATGATGAGAAAAAAAAAAAAAAAAAGAAATGATCAATTAAAGTGTTAGCAGAAGGTTTCCATGGGCAGCTAGAAAAGACAGTAAAATATTGTAGGTGTAATGTGCAAGGACCTGGAGCTAGAAAACCAAAAAGGAAAAACTCACATGGCATTTCTTGAACAGAAAAAAAACTGAAGAGACAATTCAAGCCTCAAATTGCAATATTGAAGGATTCTATAGACAAATTATTGACTGGTGCAGGAAGCATCAAAAGAAGATGGTAGGAATATATAGAATCACTGAGCCAAAAAGGATTGGTTGATTTCAGGAGGTAGTATATATGACCAAGAATCAATGGTATTGAAGGAAGAAGTACTGGCTACATTGAAGGAACTGGTGAAAAACAAGGCTCCAGGAATTGATGGAATATCCACTGAGATGTTTCAACAAATGGATGCAGTACTGGAGGTGCTTACTCATTTATGACAAGAAATTTGGAAGATAGCTGGTTGGTCAACCAACTGGAAGAGATCCGTAGTTATTCCCATTCCAAAGAAAGGTGATCTAGCAGAATGTGAAAATTATTGAACAATATCATTAATATCACACACAAGTAAAATTTTCCTGAAGATAATTTAAAAATGGTTGCAAATGTATTTTGACAAGGAATTGCCAGAAATTCAACCTGGATTAAAAAGAGGATGTGGAATGAGAGATATCATTGTTGATGTCAGATGGATCTTGGCTTAAAGCCATGACTACCAGAAATATATTTATCTGTGTTTTACGGACTATGCAAAGGCATTTGACTGTAAGGATCATATCAAACTATGGATAACAATGCAAAAAAATCATAATTCTAGAACACTTAATTGTATTAATAAGGAACCTGTACATAAGACCAAGGGATTGCCATTCAAATATATCAGGGTGTTACTGGGTTGTTTAAAATCAGGTATGATGTCCATCAAGGTTGTGTCTTTCACTGAATTTATTCAAACTTTATCCTGAGCAAATAATCCAAGAAGCTGGACTATATGAAGAAGAATTGGAGGAAGACTCATTCACACCTTATGATATGCACATGATTCAAACTTGCTTGCTGAAAGTGAAGACAGTTTGAAGCTTACTGACGAAGATCAAAGACTACTGCCTTCAGTATGGATTACTCTTCAGCATAAAGAAAATAAAAATCAATTAGGCCAATAAAAAATATCAGGATAAACAAAGAAAAGTTTGAGGTTGTCAGACATTTCCTTGGATTCACAATCAGTACCCATGGAAGCAGCTGTCAAGAAATCAGACGTCATATTGCACTGGGCAAATCTGCTGCAAAAGACCTCTTTCAAATGTGAAGAAGCAAAGATGTCAGTTTGAGACTAAGGTGCAACTGACCCAAGCCATTGTATTTTCACTTGCCTCATATGCATGAGAAAGCTGGACAACGAATAAGGAAGACCTAAGAAAAGTTGATGACTTTGAATTATGGTGTTGGATAAGAACACTGAAAATACCATGGACTTCCAGAAGAATGAACAAATCTCTCCCAGAAAAAGTTCAGCCAGAATGATCTTTAGAAGGGATAATGGCCAGACATCATCTCTCCTACTTTGATCATGTTGTCAGAATGGATCAGTCTCTGGAGAAGGATATTATGCTTGGTAAAGTAGAGGGTCAGCTCAAAGGAATACGACCCTCAATGAGATGGAATGACACAGTGGGTATACAAACGAGCTTACACATAAACATAGCAAGGATTTTGAGGATGGTGCACAACTGGGTAATGTTTCATTCTGTTGTACATAGGATTGCTTTGAGTTGGAGCTGACCGGAGGGCATCAAACAACAACCTTCCTGTTTTCCTGAGAGCTATTATCAGGAATGGTGTTGGATTTTATCAAATGATTTTCTGCATCTATTGATAAGTTCATGTCTTTCTTTTCCTTTGTTATAATTATGTGAAGGAGAGCAATGATTTTTTTTTCTAATGTTGGACCTTCCTTGCACATCTAGTATAAATCTTGCTTGGTCATGGTAATGTTATTTGTTTGTTTATTTATTTATGTTTGATATAATGTTGGATTCTGTTGGTTAGAATTTTGCTAAATATCATTTGCATCTATACTCATGAAGGATATTGGTTTTCAGTTTTGCTTTCCAATGGTTCTTTGTCTGGTTTGGATATTAGTGTTATGCTTGCTTAATAGAATGAGTTTGGGAGTATTCCAACCTTTTCTATGTTTTGGAATAGTTTGATTAGGATAGGAATCAGTGGAGCTCTAGTAACTAGTGCCTAAGGCATTTGGCTGCTAACCAGAAGGCTGGCAGTTCAAACCCACCAGCCACCCCTTGGAATGAAGGTTGGGCAATCTACTTACGTAGTGATTCTGCCTCAGAAACCCTAGGAGGGGTAACTATGAGTCGTGTCCAACTCCACAGCATAACAACAACAACTTCTCTGAACTTTTGATGAAGTTCAGTAAAGCCATGTGAGGCAGGAATTCTTTTTTATAGAGAGGTTTTTTTTTGTTATGTTTTGTTTTGATTTTATGAGCTGCTCAATTTCTTCTTTTGTTTTGGTACTGTTTTGATTTTCTACATCATTTTCTGTTCGTTTTGGTAAGTTATGTGTTTCTAGAAGTTTTTCCATTTCTTATAGGGTTTAGGATCTTTACAGTTCTTCATAGTATTCTATTATTATCCTTTTTATTTCAGTTAATTGTCTTATGACATCATCTATTTCATTTATTATTCTTGATATATGCATCTTTCTTTTCTTTCCTTTAGTTATATTTGCCAGTGGTTTGTCAATTTTGTTAAATTTTGTGAAGAACCAGCTTCTAGTCTTGTTGGTCTTTTCTATTGTTTTTCTGGTTTCTGTTTCATTTATTTCTGCCTTGGTCTTTACTATTTCCTTTCTTCTGTATATTGTGGGCTTCTTACATTGCTTTTTTTTATTATTATTGTTGGAGTTGTGGGTGAAAGTGTTGATTGATTTAGATTCTTCTTTTCAATATGTGCATTTACTGCTATAAATTAACTCTTAGTACTGCTTTCTTTGTGTCCCAAAGATATTGCTATGTCATGTTTTCATTCTTATTTCTCTCTAGGAATTTTTTATTTCATATTTTATTTCTTGTGTTACCTAGTAGTTACTGAGCAGCGTGTAACTCAATTTCCATGTATTTGATTTTCTTAAATTTGATTTGAGAAGATGCTATTAAGTATTTTGATGTTTTTAAATTGATGTGGGGTTGCTTTGTGGCTTACCAAATGGTGTATTTTGGAGAAAGTTCTATATGCACTAGAAAAGAATGTGTATTGTGCTGTTTGAGGTGGAATGCTCTATGTTTATCTATGAAGTCTAATTGGTTGATTATGTTATTTAGTTCCTCTGTATCTTTGTTGAGTTTCTTTCTAGTGTTCTGTCCTCCATGAAAAGTGGTATATTAAAGTCTCCCACTGTTATTGTGGAGTACTCTACTTCTCCTTACAATTCTCTTAAAATTTGATTTATATATTTATTTTGGAGCTTCTCCATCAGGTGCATAGATATTTATTATGGTTACCTCCTGTAGTTGATTAACCCTTTTATCCTTGTCCCTTATGCTTGTTTTTATGTTATTTTTTTTAGAAATTAATATTACCATTGCTGCTCCTTTTTAGTCTCTATCAACTTGATATATTTTTTTTTTCCTATCCTTTGCATTAGTGATCCATGAAGAGGAGCTGCCATTGGGATTAACAAGTCTTCTCCACTCTCTGTCATTGATCCAGGGGTGTAGAAGCTTCTGGTGGTATTCATCCATTGGGTGAAGTGGTCTGTGCAGTAGATATTGCTGACTGGTGGAAAGTTCATGTCTTTCTGGAATTCCTCCTAGTCTGTCTACACTGTGTCTTTATCTCCATAAGGATTCAGTGAAGTAGTCTTCTCCTCATTAGTTTTCTATATATTTAAAATATATTTAAAACATGGTATTTGCCTTATGAGCAGATAATTGCCTTATGAAGAAAATGAAATATAGCCAATTAAATAACTTTATCAACTTGATACCACTTTGTGTTGTTGTTGTTGTTGTTATATGCCATCAAGTTGGACCTGACTCATAGTGACTCCTCCTTGGGTTTCCAAGGCAGTGTCACTATGGAAGCAGATTGCCCAATGTTCCTTCTGAGGAGTGGCTGGTGGGTTTGAACTGCCAGCCTTCTTCTTAGCAGGCAAATGCCTTAGGCACTACACTACCAAAGCTCCCCCACTTTGTGTTATGACAATTAAAAAACAATGGGTTTCTTGGTACAAGAATATGTTTCCTATATTCCCCAAGTCATCTAGTGCTGTCATAACAGAAATATCACAAGCATGTGCCTTTAAAGAAAAGATTTTTATTTATTTTCTCACCATTCAAGAGGCTGGAAGTCTGAATTCAGGGCATGGCTCCAGAAAGAGGTCTTTTTTAGTCAGTAGTCCTGTGAGTTTCTTTGCATCCCTTGGCATTCCTTGTTGCTCCTTGTTATCCACCTTTGCCTGTATCTGTGTCTATTCTGTGTTTTCTCATAACTCAGAAATGACTAGGTTTAGAATTCCACCTACTCTAGTGTGACTTCGTCAACATAACAAAAGAAAATTCCTAGTTCTGAATGGGATCATATTTATAAATACACAGGTTAGGATGTAAACACATATTTTGGGGGAACTCAATTCAGTCTATAAATCATATTGTTGTTATGTGCTGTTGAGTCATCTCTGACTCATAGAGACCTTATGTACAACAGAATGAAACACTCCCTGGTCCTGGGCCAGCCTCATGATCCCTATTATATCTGAGCCCATTGCTGCACCCACCATGTCAATCTATCTTGCTGAGGACCTTCTCCTTTTTTGTTGACTCTCCACTTTACCAAGCATGACATCCTTCTCCAGAGAATGGTACTTCTGACAAGAGGACCAAAGTAGGTGAGAAAAAGTCTGTCCATTCTAACATCCAAGGAGCATTCTAGCTGCACTTATTCCAAAACAGATTTATTAGTTGTTTTAGCAGTCCATAGTATTTTCAGAAATCTTCATCAACACCACAACTCAAAAGCATCAGCTATTTTTCAATATTGCTTATTCAATATCCAGCTGTCACATGCATATGAGGAGATTGAGAAAACCATAGCTTGGGTTAGACGCATCTTAGTCTTCAAGGAGATATCTTTGCTTTTCAGCACTTGAAAGAGGTCTTTTGCAACACATTTACCCAATGCAATATATCTTCTGATGTCTTGACTGCTGCTTCCAATGGTGTTGATTGTAGAACCAAATAATATGAAGCCTTTCACAACTTCAGTCTTTTCTCCATTCATTGTGATGTTGTTTATAGATGCAGTTGTGAGGATTATTTTTCTTTACACTGAGTTGTAATCTATGCTGCAGACTGTAGTCTTTAAACTTCATCAGTAGGTGCGCCAAGTCATTCTCACTTTCAGCAAGCAAAATTGTGTCATCTGCATATATCAGATTTTTAATAAGCTTTCCTCCAATGCTGATGCCATGTTCTAAATATAATCCACCTTCTTGGATTATTTGCTAAGCACACAAATTGAATAATTATGGTCAAAGGATATACAATCCTGATATACTCCTTTCCTAATTTTAAACCTTGCAGTATCCCCTTGAGCAAGGATATCTCCTTGAAGACTAAGGTGCACCTGACACAAGCCATGATATTTCCAATTGCCTCATATGCATGTGAGAGCTGGACAATGAATAAGGAAGACCGAAGAAGAGTTGATGCTTTTGAGTTGTGGTGCTGGCGGAGAATGCTGAAAGTACCATGGACTGCTAAAAGAGCTAACAGATCTGTCCTGGAGGAAGTGCAGCCAGAATGCTCCTTGGAAGCAAGAATGGCCAGACTTTGTCTCACCTATTTTGGTCATGTTGTAAGAAGGGACCATTCCCTGGAGAAGGATGTCATGCTTGGTAGGGTGGAGGGTCAACAAAAGAGGGGGAGGCCTTCAACGAGATGGATTGACATGGTGGCTGCGATGGTGGGCTCAAGTATAGCAGGGATTGTGGGGCTGGCGCGGGATCGGGCAGTGTTTCATTCTGCTGTGCATGGAGTCGCTATGAGTCAGAAAAGACTCGTCGGCACTTAACAACAACTACAAGTATCCCCTTGTTCCATTCAAATGACAGCCTCCTGGCCTATGTACCAGTTCCTCATGAGTACAATTAAGTGTTCGGGAATTACCATTCTTCCCAATGTGATCTACAACTTGTTGTAATTGAATGCCTTTGCATAGTCAGTAAAACAAATGAACATCTTTCTGGTATTATTTGCTTTCAGCCATGATCCGTCTGACATCAGCTATCATATCCCTCACTCCACGTCCCCTTCTGAATCCATTTCTTGAAGTTCTCTGTCAATATACTGCTGCAACCATTTTTGAATTATCTTTACTAAGATTTTACTTGCATGTGATATTAAAGATATTGTTTGATAATTTTTGCATTCTGAGGGATCACTTTTCTTTGGAGTGGGTACAAATATGGATCTCTTCCAGTCAGTTGGCTACATAGATGTCTTCAAATCTCTTGGCATAGCTGAGTGAGTGCCTCCAGCATGACATCCATTTGTTGAAACATCTCAATGCATAGTCTGTCAATTCCTGGATCCTTGTTTTTTTGTTTGTTTGTTTGTTTTGTTTTTTTTGCCAATTCCTTCAGTGAAGCTTTGACTTCTTCTTTTAGTACCATCAGTTCTTGATCATTTGTAACCTCCTGAAATGAATGATCATCTACTGGTTATTTTTGGTATAGTGACTCTGTATTCCATCCATCTTCTTTTGGTGTTCCCTGCATCATTCAATACAATGTCCATGGAACGTTTCAATATTACAATTTGAGGCTTAAATTTTTTTCCTCCAATTTTTCAGCTTGAGAAACGCCAAGAGTGTTATTTGCTTTTGGTTTTCTAACACCAGGTATTTGCATTTCATACATTTCATTATAATTGACTTTGTCCTCTTGAGCTGTTCTTTAAAAACTTTTGTTCAGCTCTTTTATCCTGTCATTTTTTTTTCCATTTGCTTTAGTTACTCTTCTTTCAAGAGCAAGTTTCAGACTCTCTTCGCACATCCATTTTGGTCTTTTCTTCCTTTCCTGTCTTTTCAATGACCTTTTGCTTTCTTCATGGATGATGTTCTTGATGTTGTCCCACAATTCCTCTGGTTTCAGTCATTGGTGATCAGTGCATCAAATCTAATCTTTAGAGGCTCTCTAAATTCAGGAAGACATAATCAAGGTCATATTTGGGTCTCATGGACTTCTTTTAATTGTCTTCAGCCTCAACTTGAACTTGCACATGAGCAGTTGATGGTCTGTTCCACAATCAACTCCTGATTTTGTTTTGGCTGAGATATTGAGCTTCTCCATTGTCTCTTGCCAAATATGCAGTCCATCTGATTCCTGCGTATTCTGTCTGGTGAAGTCCATGTGTATAGCCACCAATGGTGTTGTTGAAAAAAAGGTATTTGCCATGAATAAGTCTTTGGTCTAGCAAAATTCTATTATGCTATATCCAGCATCATTTATATCACCAAGATCATATTTTCTAGCTATGGGTAATTCTTCCTTGTTTCCAACTTTTGCATTCCAATCAGTAGTGACAATTAACACATCTTGATTGCATGTTCAGTCAATTTCAGACTGCAGAAGTTGGTAAAAATCTTCAATTTCCTCATCTTTGGCTTTGGTGGATGGTGCATAAGTTTGAATAATAGAACTATTAACTGGTCTTCCTTGTAGGTGTATGGATATTATCCTATCACTGACAGCATTGTACTTCAGGATAGATCTTGATGCATTCTTTGCAAGGATGAATGTCACGTCATTCTTTTTCAATTTGTCATTCCTAGCATAGTAGATCATATGATTGTCTGATTCAAAAACCAGTCCATTTCACCTCACTGATTCCTAGGATATTGATCTTTATGTGTTCCATTTCATTTTTGATCACCTCCAGTTTTCCTAGATTCATACTTTGTACATTCCATGTTGCAATTATTAATTGATATTTTCAGCTGTTTCTTCTCATCTTGAGACATGCCACTTCAGTACATGGGGGTCCTGAAAGCTATTCTCTATCCACATCATTAAGGTCAGCTCTACTTTGAGGAGGCAGCTCTTCTCCAGTTGTATTTTGAGTTCCTTCCTACCTGAAGGTCTCATCTTCCAGCACTATATCACATAATGTTTCTGGGCTATTCATAAAGATTTCCAGTAATATATCAGACAGTGTTTCACTGCTATTCATAAAGTTTTCACTGGCCAATTGTTTGAGAAGTGGATGGCCTATTCCTTCTTCTAAGTTTGTCTTAGTCTGGAAGCTCCACTGAAACCTGTCCACCACAGGTCACCTTGCTGGCATTTGAAACACCAGTGGCATAACCTCCAAGCTCATAGTAACACTCAAGTGACCAAGGTATGACAAACTGATAGACAAGTTTGTCTGCCTTAGCTGTTCCAAACTGCTCTGATCATTTCCTGGTTTATAACTCATAAACAAAGAATCAAATCTAATGTCATTAAGTCAATTGTGACTCAGCAACCCTATAGGACAGAGCAGACCTTCTCCATAGGATTTCCAAGGCTATAAATCTTTACTGAAGCAGATTGCTTCATCTTTCTCCCATGGAGCAGCTGGTGGCTTCAAACTACTGACCTTTTGGTTACTAGCCAAAAGCCTTAATCACTGTGCCACCAGAGCTCTTTATAACTCGTAAGATATATAAAATTATCTGTACTAAGCATGTCTTTTCTACAATAACCCTCTATGTAACCATCCATATTTTACCAAAAAAAAAAAAAAAGAAAAGGAAAAAGACTTTTCCCAAATAATCCACTTTATCTTACAGCAGTTTGACTTTTAGAATTGTTAAGTCTTTTAAAAAGTTATAGGACACATGCTCTATATATTTGATAAACAGAAAGAAGTTCAGTGTAAGTATTTGTATGGTGTAAGGAGGGTATTGGTATGAAATAATAATGAAACCAGGTCGGACTAGCAATTCATCATAAATTTTAAGGAGCTTGATGTGTATTTAAGTGTAGTACAAGCTATTGGAGAGTTTCAATAAAGAGAAATATATGCTTTTACCTATATTTTAAAAAGAAAACTCTATTTTTCTTTCTGTGAGTAGAAGAGAGAACAGAAGGTCATGTGTGAGTGGTATGAGATATATCTTTCAGGAACTATCAGGCTCCTGATATTAACTGTTCAATTTGACATGTATTACTTAGAAATATGTATGTTAGAAATTTAAAGAAAGACATATCTGAACCCTAAATGAAATGGTTTATTTCTCTCTCCTACAAAATGGCTGTGGGCCTACAATTTGCAGCTCATAGTAAGGTTCCACAATCATCAGAGACCTTCTTACAAATGTAAAGGGCTTCATAGTATAATATGAGTGTGTTTATAGAATGCCTCTGTATTCAATTTGTATGATTTATTGTTCATATGAAAAATCTTGTATTGAGACTGAAGTATCATCAAGTAATTAGTACACAAACCTCTGTTAGAGTTAGTTGACTAGCACAGAAGCTCTAACTAACTACTTTCTTCCTTCTATTTTTGCTCTACCATTCTTAAAGTGCAGTTTCCATCTGATTATCAAAACAACCACTCGAGCTGCAGGCATCACATCCACATTCAACTAGTAGGATGTGATTGGATAAAGTAAGGAACACTGTCTCCTTTATGTATACTGACTAAAAGTCAGCACAATTCCACACATATTCCAATAAATAAAATGTAGTACCATGGTAACAACTTTTGAGGTTGAGTAATTGGAAAATTTAGTTTTTATTCTAGATTTCTATACACTCCAGTGCAGGTCTGAAAGAAAGAGAGTGGGTATTGGAGACAGCCAACAGATTCTGCTTCGAAACCACTTACATATCTATATGTTTGTATGAACAGCAAGATAGATAAATTTGTAGTTAGCTATGTAGATATACCTAAGGAATAAAGAAAGCATACATACTGGCAAACAACTAACAGTTGTTGCTGTGAAACCATATGCCATGGAATGGGATGGGATGGGATGTATGTATGTGTAAATATTGACCTCCTTTTAATGTTTGTGGTACTTGTCTAAGTTTTATTTTATCCTTAAATCATGTTTCAGGTAAGAAAATCAAGATTTTCAAAGAGTAAGAACTTGTGAAATTTTGTAATTTGGCTTTCACTGACCTTAAAATTTGTGTTATTTATAAGATGGATGGATACATGCATTGATGGATGCATTAATGGATGGACAGACAAAGAGATGCATTAGTAGTTAAGCTGTTAGGTAGATTTTCAGCAAAGATGGATACTAGCTATTCATCATAATATTATGACCTCCAATAATTGTGTTTCTTTCCTTAAGTTCCAAAAGAAGAATATCTTCAGTATTTAACTAGAAAAATCTGAACTCAAATGAATTCTACATCCTATATGTCTAGTCCTAAGCCCTAGCTATGTAAACCAGTCTTATAATATGAAATCACTTATTTAAAAAATAGATTTCAATGTTTGGGTAATCAAGGAAAATATTCCTTTTTATCTAGATTTATTTATAAGCATATGAAAAGTTGATTAATATCAATGTAAAATAAAAGATTATATTTTAAAAAATAGTGGGTGGCAGATAAATAATAAATCTTTAGTTCTAAATCAAAACTAGATTGTACTTGCAGAAACAATCAACGAAGCCTCTATATCTAATCAAGAAGAAATCAACTTGAAAAATCCTGTAATTTTCTATTAATGTTATTGTATTCATAGTTTTTATGTTTCATTTCAAAGGTCAAACTAATTCATGTGCCCAAATTCAAACAAGGCCCAGTAGATATCAAAATCCTAGTATGTACAAGCTGATACAATTTATGCTAATTTTTTGGTGGTTGTTGTTATTGTTTTAGAATTTATATGCTATATGGTCATTTAGATGGAGAGAGAAACACTCACTATATACTCTTGATATAACTTATAAATGGTTTGAGACATTATGTAATTTTAAAAAACAAGGATTTAAATACAGTTTATCTTTCAGTCTTATGCAGGATGGATCATACAGGGGAAGTGGTTGAAGTTAGAAAGAACACCTAGAAGCATCTGATACATCTCTGTGTGAGATGATGAAATTGTAGTTTAGGATTTTGGCAGAGAAAATTACTTGGATAAGAATCATCTTATATATTTTTTACAAAAGTAGTATTTTGTAACTAAATGGATTATAGAAATAGGGATTGGGATGAATCATATAGCATTCAAAATTTGAGACTGCCTGACTAAAATCAAGACGACTAAGAGGTGAGAGTTTTTCAATAAACACAGATAACCAAAATTCACAAGCTAGGAAAAAAAAATAATTTTTAATATATTGAATTCCTCTACATTGAAACTTGGAAATAAATAGGAGAATGTCAATCCCTCTGTCTTTATAGTATCTTCATATGTCTAAAAAAGCCTATAGTTTCCTGCTACAGTCTCTCTATTACTCTGTCCTAATTTCCCTTGGTTTATCTTACCTTCCTTAATGGAATTCTGGGACAAATGTGAAGAGCTAACTGCCACTAATAGATATTTGTGTCACAAATTCCTCTGTACTCTCAAATCACATTTTTCTCACACTTAATATTTTAAACTATCTAAAAGATCAATAATAAAAGAAATGCCACTTAAATTATATAATGGAAAGAGATATGATGTGTCAAGGGAAATATAAACAAAACTTGTTTTGCCACTGGAGAAAAATCACCAATGGAAATGTTTAGAAATTTCACAATTAAGAATTTCTGTTCATGCATTTATCATTTATTTTAGGTAAATTTATTTTAAAGCATTATAAATATTGTGTTTTGATGAATATTTTTAAAAAACATACTTCCAAAAACCTCAGATCTTATTTCAAGGACTTTTAAATTGGTTGTCTTTTATTGAGACATATTTGAGAGTCACATATTAGCAATGATGAGAAGATTGTTAACAACTTTTCCTACTTTGCACAATAATTAAATTTCAAACAGTATTGATACATTAAAGTGGCTGCTTGTGCTAGCAGTATTTGAATAAGTAATGTTGTTGTTGTTGTTGTTGTTAGATGATGTCAATTCGGTTCCAAATCATAGGACCCTATGTACAACAGAATGAAACACTGCCTGGTCATGCAAGGATGCTCGCATGAAATACAGCAAGGATTCTTGCTATACTTGAGTCTGTTGTTGCAGACACTGTGTCAATCCATCTTGAGGGTTGTTTTGGCTACCTGGTGCAGCTCTGACAAGAATATACCACAAATGGGATGGCTTGAACAGTTTATTCTCTTCCAGTTTGGAGGCTTTAAGTCCGAGTTCAAAATGACAGGCTCTAGGAGCTGGGTGAAAGCCCCTGAACCTTGCGGTTCATCTCTGTCTCCTATTCCTGGCCCACTGAAGCTAGAGGCTTTTCTTCACTCAGACAGCTGCTGGCTGCTGATACTGACAAACCCAAGGTTGACAAGTAAAAAGGTACAGTCCCGATGTTATCAAACCACAAGGCAGGCCATTAATTCAAGTTCTTTGAAAGTCCTAATGTCTACAGAGCATGGCACGCTGCTGAACAATGACTAGGTTACATGCAGAGTTCAAGCGTGCTATAAGCTAGAGATCATTCCCAATGCTGTTTCTTATAAACGGGAAGGAGACCACTGCCTTAAAGCAGCTACTCAGCTGCTTGTGGTAGATCCCACCATGGAATTGATTGCCAGTCTCATCATGGGGAATAACTACCACGAGCTGCCCAGCCACTCACGCAGGCCCAGCCAAGTTGACACACAACGTTACTACCACAGGGGTGTTCCCCATTTTCGCTGACACTCCTCTTTACCAAGCACGTTATCCTTCTCCAGGGAATGTTCCCTTCTGATAATATGACCAAAGTAGGTGAGACAAAGTCTGGCCATTCTGGCTACCAAGAAACATTCCGGCTACACTTCTTCCAGGACAGACTTGTTCCATCTTCTGGCTGTATTTTCTGTATTCCTCACCCACACTATAATTCAAATTCATCAACTCATCTTCCAATGTCCCTATTCATTGTCTAGCTTTCACATGCGTGTGATGCAAATGAAAATACCATGGTTTGGTTAGGCTCACCTTAGTCTTCAAAGTGACATCTTTATTCTTTGACACTTTAAAGAGGTGTTTTGCAGCAACTTTGCACAGTGCAATAAGAGGTCTGCTTTCTTGACTACTGCTTCTATGGGTGTTGATTGTGGATCAAGTATAGTGAAATACCTAACAACTTTGCTCCGTTTATTGTGATGTAACCTACTAGTCCAGTTGTGAGGATTTTTGTTTTCTTTGTGTTGTCTTTGATTTTCACCAGTAAGTACGTCAAGTCTTCTTCACTTTCAGCAAGAAAGGTTGTGTCATCTGCATGTCACAGGTTGATAATGAGTCTTCCATCAATTCCCATGTCATGTTCTTCTTCATATAGTCTAGGTTCCTAGATTATTTGCTTAGCATATAGGATGAATAAGTATGGTGAAAAGATACAACCCTGCTACACACCCTTCCTGATTTTAAACTATACAGTATGCCCTTGTTCTCTTTGAATGACAGCTTCCTGGTGTATGCATAGGTTCCTCATGAGCACAATGAAGTGTTTTTGAATTTCCATTCTTTGCAATGTTATCCACAATTTGTTATGTTCCACACAGTCAAATGCCTTTGATAAAACACAGGTAAACTTCTGGTATTCTTTGCTTTCAGCCAAAATGCATCTGATATCAGCAATGATATACCTAATTCCAAGTCCTCTTCTTAATCCAGTTTCAAACGCTGGAAGTTCCCTGTCAATATACTGTTTCAACCATTTTTTAAATTATCGTCTGCAGTAAAATTTTACTTGTGTGTGATATTAATGATATTGTTCGGTAATTTTCACATTCTGTTTGATCACTTTTCTTTGGAGTGGGTACAAATATCAATCTCTTCCAGTTGGTTGGCCAGATTGCTATCTACCAAATATCTTGGCATAAATGAGTAAGTGACTCTCACTCAGCATTGCATCTGTTTGTTGAAATATTTCAATGGGTATTCCACCAATTCTTGGGACCTTGTTTCTCTCCAAATCCTGCAGTGCGGCTTAGAGTTCTTCCTTCAAAACCATTGGTTCTTGATCACATGCTACCTCCTGAAATAGCTGAATGTCAACCAATTATTTCTAATACATATTCTATCCCTTCCTTCTATCTTCTTTTGATGCTTTCTGCATTGTTCAATATTCTGCCCACAAAAACCTTCAATATTGCAACTCAAGCCTTCAATTTTTTCTTCAGTTCTTTTAGCTTGAGAAATACCAAGAGTGTTTTTCCCTTTTGGTTTCCTAACTGTAGGTCTTTGTACATTTCATCAGAATACTTTACTTCGTCTTCTTGAGCTGCCCTTTGAAATCTCTTGTTTAGCTCTTTTATTTCATCGTTTCTTCCATTTGCTTTAGCTACTCTTCATTCAAAAGCAAGTTTCAGAGTCTCTTCTGACATTCACTTTTGGTCTTTAATTCTTTTCCTATCTTTTTTAAGACCTTTTGCTTCCTTCATGCATTATGTTCTTGATATCATTCGACAACTCATCTGGTCTTTGGTCATTGTTCTTCAGTGTGTCCAGTCTATTCTTCAGATGATCTCTAAATTCAGGTAGGATATAATCAAGGTCATATTGTGGCTCTTGAGGACTTATTTTAATTTTCTTCAGCTTCACTTGAACTTCCATATGAGCAATTGATAGTTTATTCCACAGTCAGTTTCTGGCCTTTTATTAACTGATGGCATTGAGCTTCTCCATTGCCTCTTTCCACAAGTGTACTCCATGTGAATCCTGTTTATACTATCTGGCAATATCCATGTGTATAGCTGCCATTTATGCTGTTGGAAAAAAAAAAAAAAAAAGCTATTTGCAATGAATAAGTCATAGGTCTTGGAGATTTTATGATGCAATCTCCCATGTCATTTCTATCACCAAGGGAATATTTTCCAACTATCAATGATTCTTCTTTGTTTCCAACTTTTGCTTCCAATCAATAGCAATAATCAATACATCTTGGTTGCATGTGTGGTAAATTTCAGACTAGAAACCATAAACCAAAAACCAAACTCACTGCCATACTGTCGGATCCGACTCATAGCAACCCCTCTTTGGGTTTCTGAGATGGTATCACTATGGTTGGTATGTAAATTTGACTAACAGTTGTATTAACTGGTCTTCCTTGTAGGAGTGTGGATATTATACTATCACTGACAGTACTGTATTTCAGGATAGATCTTGAAATGTTCTTTTTGATGATGAATGCAACATCAATTCTCTTCAATTTGTCATTTCATTTCCAGCAAAGTAGATCATATGATTATCTACTTCAAAAGGGCCAACACCAATCAATTTTAGCTCACAAATGCCTAGAATATCAATGTTTATATGTTCCATATCTTTTTTGACAATTACCAATTTTCTTAGATTCATACTCCATACATTCCACATTCTGATCACTAATAGATGTTTGCAAGTATTTCTTCCAATTTTGAGTCATGCTCCTTCAGCAAATGAAGATCCTAGTTGCTTTACTCTATCCACATCATTAAGGTAAACTCTACTTTGAGGAGGCAGCTCTTCCCCAGTTATATTTTGAGTCTCTTCCAACCTGAGATGCTCATCTTCTGGTACTATGTCAGACAATGTTTCACTGCTATTCATAAGGTTTTCAGTGACCAAATTTTTCAGAAGTGGTTGGCCCCTTCTTTCTTCCTGGTGTGTCTTCATATAGAAGTTCTTCTGAAACTTGTCCACCCTGGATGACCCTACTAGTATTTGAAATATCAGTGGCATAGCTTCTAGCCTTATAGTAACATGGAAGCCACTTCAGTATGAGAAATTGACATATGAGTAGTATAATAAGTAATAGAAGATAAAAATTTTATAAAGTACATAGTTTTGTGTGTTCTCATAATTACTGTTCATGTTCAAAGGCTTACACAGCTCTTTGAAATTATTATTATTATTATTGTAAAACAGGAAATATTGTTATATTCTAGTAATCAAAACCAATGGTACTGAAAAAAGAAGTCCAAACTGCATTGAAGGCAGTGGCAAAAAATAAAGTTCCCAGAAATCATGGAAATAAGAGAGATATTTCAACAAAAATATTTCAATAAACAAATTTATATTTATAAAGAAAATATTTCAACAAATATATTTTTAAAAAATGAGGCTGAAACTGCTTACTCATCTATGCCAAAAAATGTGGATGCTAGCCACCTCACCAATCAATTAGAAAAGACACATATTTGCACCCATTCCAAAGAAAAGGGACCCAACAAATTGGGCTTGTCACAAAATATCATTAATATCACATGAACGGGGGCTCTGGCGGTGTAGTGCCTAAAGCATCTGACTGCTAACCAGAAGGCTGGCAGTTCAAACCCACCAGCCACTCCTTTGAAGGAAGTTTGGGCAATCTACTTCCATAGTGATACTTCCTCAGAGTCAGAAACCCAAGGAGGGGTTGCTATGAGTCAGATCCAACTCAATGACAGTGAGGTTTTTTGTTTTTTGTTTTTGGTTATCACATGCAAGTAACTTTTGCTGAAAATAATTTAAAAATTGTTGGCAAGCTGGATTCAGAAGAGGATAAGGATGGAGGGATATCAATGCTAATGTCAGATGGATCTTTGTTTTATTGAGTATGCAAAGATATTCAATTGTATGGATCATAATAAATTATGGATAACGTTGCCGAGATTTGGAATTCAAAAACAGTTATTTATGCTCATTCACAACCTTACATAGACCATGAGGCAGATATTCAAACCGAACAAAGCTATACTGCATGGTTTTAAATCAAGGAAGGTGTGTATCAGGGTTGTTGCTCCTACCATAGTTATTCCATCTGTATGCTGAGCAAATTATCTAAGAAACTGGACTATATGAAGAAGAACATGGAATTAGGATTAAAGGAAGACTCATCAACAGCTTGTGATATATGGATGACACAACATTGCTTGCTTTTTAAAGACTTGAAGCATTGCTGATGAAGATTAAAGACTATAGCCTTCAGTATGGATTCCAGTTTAACATAAAGAAAATAAAGATCCTCACAAATGGACCAATAAGCAACATTATGATGAATGGAGAAAAGACTGAAGTTGTCAAGAATTTCATTTTATTTGTATCCACAATCAATCAAAAGATGAATTTTTTTGGGGAAATCTGTGGGGGGAAAAAAAAAACTCTATAAAGTGTGGAAAAGCAAGGATGTCATTTTTAATAATATTAAGGTGCACCTGACCTAAGTCAGCATCTTTTCAATCACCTCATATACATGGGAAAGCTGGACAAAAAATAAGGAAGACTGAAGAAGAATTTATGCTTTTGGATTGCAGTGTTGACAAAGAACATTTGAATATGCCATGAACTGCCAGAAGAATGCACAAATCTGTCTTGGATGAAGTAGAGCCAGAATGCTCCTTAGAGAACAAAGTGGTACAAAACTCAAAATTGTTTGGAGGCAAAAAAAAAAAAAAAAAAGAAGGTGGGGACCAGGTTTGCTGGTCCAATGGAGCCTGGTGTAACCACTGAGACTATGGCCCCTAGTTGCCCTTCAGGTCTGGAATTGAACCCACAACTGTGGTTTCCAGCCAAACAAAGTACAGGCATGTGAGTTAAACATTTACCTCAAGTAGACACACGCCCTGGAGAGAACAATCATGGGAGAAGGAAGGGCTGCTTATGCACAGGGAGATAGCTCAGGGTGCAGAAGAGTATGAAGGGATGGACACTGGGAAGAGGTAACTATGGGGAGGAAGTGGGAGGGGAGCTGCTGCATTGTAAATTTTGGTCAATGACATGAGACAAAGTATATGTGAACTGCTGTATGAAAAGTGAATTTACTCTGTAAATCTTCACCCAAATTCTAATAATAATAAAAAAAAAAGAAGAAAAAAGAAAAAAGAAGTAAGGATGTGAGATTTCATCTCACTTATTATGGACATGTTATTAGGAGGCACCAATACCAAGAGAATGACACCATGCTTTGCAAAATAGAGGGTCAGTGAAAAAGAGCAAGGCCCTGAAAGAGATTGATTGATAAAGTTGCTGCAACAATGGGCTAAAGCATAGCAATGATTGTGAGGATGGTACAGAACCAAGCACTGTTTTGTTCTCTTATGTAATGTGCCACTGTGAGTTTCAAAGGACTTAATGGCACTGAAAAATGACAACAAAGATATTAAATATCTCTGTTTACTTGAAACTTGTGGATGTAGTCACTGTGTGAAACAAAGTATAGATTAAAATTCCTTCACATTGCACACAATGAAGCAATGCTCTTAAGGAGTAATAACAGGCCATCTTGGGAGCTCTGGTAGTGTAGTTCCTAAGGCACTTGACTGTTAACCAGAAGGCTTGAGGTTCAAACCCACCAGCCACTCCTCCGAAGAAAGATGTGGCAATCTACTTCCGTAGTGATACTGCTTCGGAAACCCAAGGAGGGGTCGCTATGAGTCGGGTCCGAATCGACAGCACGTACAACAACAACAACAACAGCCCATCTTAGTCCATATTTTAAAGTAAATATTAGAAAAAGCTCATTTAATTTTCAAATATATTAATATAAAGCAGGGGCACAATATGTTGTATATTTAGTGGGTTTTTTTTTTTTGTATTTGTTTAGAGAAAAAACATGTGTCACACTAATTTATATGTTTTATGTTTTAATACTGATATTCTAACAGAATGGACTAGGAAAATTCAGTACTGATTATTTTTTACTTTGACAAATCTTCAAATACAAAAATACTGTCTAAGCCAATGAAAATTGCTTGAGCAAAAATCAAGGAATTTTAACACCTGATTGATTATCTAACTTAGATCTATGAGTGCTTGGAAAAACAACTTGCCACCTTTTACTAATGGCATAAATATGATCCGTCAGTTAGTCATCTGATACCATTTCATGGAGAATGATAAAGCTGATGGGAAACCATTTTGCTTCCCTTCAGACCTCTCAACACACATAATTGAAGTTTATCCACAGGTATTTTTCTAGTATACTATATATTCTTGCTATCCAAAATCTAAGTGAAAAATGTTGAATGGAAAATATTGTGTGTCTATATATTTATGCTTATATATATTTCTATATTTTTGTCTATCTATCCAGAAAGCTGCCTTGCAAGTTTAAGGTCTTACTTGAAGAATAGCTTTGAGCATGTTGTGAATTCCTAATGATAAAGAACAGATGGGATTAATTGCTAACTCAGTGTGAAATAGGAGGAAAATGCCTGTAGACATTCAAGCCTGGTATGGCGCAGCCATTTCAGCCCCTATAGCTGAAGCATATCAGGGTGGAAAAACCAGACTGATGAACACAAGGCAAAGTTTGGTGAAAAAGAAGTGAAATAAGCTTAGTAATTACTTGATTACTGAAAGGAAAATATCACTCATGGAGGAAGATGTTTTAAATGAACTAAAAAAGAGAAACATACTGGTCTCAGTTGGCTTCAATTAAAAAGTTGCCAAGATTTGTTTTATTGGCACTAGGAGATGACCAGTGGTGATTTATGGTCTGAGGGGCATTTCATACACAAAGTCAGCTCCACTTTTATTTGTAGACCCCCTATGTCTCATACAAAATGAAATAGGCCAGTCATATGCAAATTAAAATTAAATATCCATTTCATAGACAGTGAGGAAAATTGTTTAAATACTGAGGAATGTATCAAACATGCTCCTGAGAAATCTTGCTCCAGTCTGCTTAACATTTGAGGAAGATAAAATAAGAAACAAATTATTATTGTAAAGTAAGGACAGAAAGATCTTAATTTTTATCTGAGGATGGCTAGGAGAATGGACTGTTTACTCATTTTGGTATAACATTGTTACAGCACTGCTTAGAAATGCATGTTGTGTGTAAACCATTATTCAGTTAATGAGATGGTAAACTACAATTTGCGTTGACATTGTCCAGTATTGCTTTTCATTAAAGAGATAATGATTCAGAAGATATTTTAGGTGTTGCTACAAGCTGCTGTTTTCATTCCATTTTTATTTGGCAAACTGGGTCACTTTGTATTATAAGAAGATAATCGTACCGATGTTACCTGATTTTGCAACACAGAAATGATGAAACATGATAGCCCCTTTGCACCTGGCATGCAATCTCAGCATAATGCCATGCTGAAGCAAGTCAGCAGACCTTTATGCAATAATGTAAATTTTGCTTTAAGGCACATTTGTGTATATTAAACTGTGCTCTTGGAAGGCAAAATATCTGCAACAGTTCAGTATGCTAAAGTAGATAATGTAGCAAAGTCTGATGGGTTACAGCTCTCATATTTCCCTTGAATCTGTTGGCATTGCAAACAGAGGGAGTGTTCTGCATAGAACTTATTAGCAAAAGGGAAGAAGCACCTGGTAGTCACTGAAGTGCTAATGGAACTCTAAACACAATAGACTTTCTTTGGAAGTATAATAGCCTAGCTTCAGGGCAAATTTCTAAGCTGCCAGGTCCCTTGATACAGAGCCTAGATGTGTCAAGTATGAAGTTGTAAACAGATCATGGAGAAAAGACAATTCATAAATGTTTTACTATAATAATCATTCTCATCCTTGATGAAGGTACTGTGAGTTAGGTCAAATCTTATATTGTTGTTGGAAGTGAAAACAGCCTCTCAGAAATAAATTGAGCAATACATCATGAAGCAGAACTTAGCAAATTTTCTATAAAGGGAAAACAAACAGTAAATATTTTTTCAGGTTTATGGATCACATGATCTTTGCTGCAACTACTCAACTTTGCTTTATGTGCATGAAAGGAATCATGTTGTTGTTGTGTTGTTGTTATGTACCGTCGAGTCAGACCCGACTCATAGCGACCCCTCCTTGGGTTTCGGAGGCAGTATCACTACCGAAGTAGATTGCCCATGTTCCTTCTGAGGAGTGGCTGGTGGGTTTGAACCGCCAGCCTTCTGGTTAGCAGTCAAGTGCAAGCAATCATAGGCTAAACGTGGTTGAACCCCAATAAAACTTTATTTACAGAAACAGGCAATGGGCCAAACTTGGTCCATAGGCTATAGTTTGCTGATACTTGTTCCAAAGCCATATAAAAATATGTGCCATGATCAACTAATCCTACTTCTAATATTTTTTAAAAAATGATTAAATAAATGTGCATGGTAGTATTTATTACAATTTTATCCACATTGAGGAAAATTGTAAATTGACTTAATGCTCAACAACAAAGATAGTCAAGCCTACCAGCTAAAGGTAACATTACGTATCAGCCCAAACCTCAATATATGTATAATAATATCTGAATATCTTTATAATATAAAAGTAAGTAAAAAATTTTGTTACAAGAATTTGTATTCAAAAGGACAGAGATTAAAA
Source organism: Orycteropus afer afer (assembly GCF_000298275.1). Classification (NCBI taxonomy): domain Eukaryota; kingdom Metazoa; phylum Chordata; class Mammalia; order Tubulidentata; family Orycteropodidae; genus Orycteropus; species Orycteropus afer. The sequence continues at coordinate 2,691,359 of NW_006921746.1, read as the reverse complement.
ATGAATGCATATAACTAAAGATTCTAAAAGTACATATTGTAAACTTAAGTTATTAAAATTCAAATATGAGGGGAAACACTGGGGCATATCCATGCATTAATTGAGCAGTCTCTTACAGAGAATATCTTATGTGAAAATCACTATGTAAGGCATAAACCAAAAGAAAAATGTGTATTGCCGTCAAGTTGATGCCAATTCACAGGACAGAGAAGAACCATAGGGTTTTCATAGGTGCAATTTTTATGGAGGTAGACTACCACATCTTTCTCACAAGGAGCACCTGGTGGTTTTCAACCACTGACTTTTCAGTTAGCAACCAAGCATTTTAACCACTGCACCACCAGGGTTCCTATAGAATGCATCAAACCAAAACCACTACCATAGAGTCGATTCCGTCTCATAGTGACCCCTGCTGGTGTAGTGGATAAGCCATTTGGCTGCTAACCAGATATTAGCAACCTACCAGCATTTCAACCTACTAGCCACTCCATGGAAAATCCAGTGGGAGTCACTATGAGTTGAAATTGACTCGATGGCAGTGAGTTTGTATACAAGGCATAGGAGTTAGAAATACATCATAGTCCTCCTCTGAAAGAAGCTTGCAGACAAACAATAGCACAGAGAAGATGAAATTATGACACAGTTTTCAGTCAATAATGACAGGAGATTCAAAGAGAGAGGCAGTAGCACAAAGTTCAGAAGAAAAACCTGCCATTAAGATGGTGGTTAATTATGCCTATGTTGTTGTTGTGGTTATGTGCTGTTGAATCAGACCTGACTCATAGTGACCCCTCCTTGGGTTTCTGAGGCAGTATCACTATGGAAGTAGATTGCCCTATCTTCCTTCCGAGGAGTGGTTGGTGGGTTTGAACCGCCAGCCTTCTGGTTAGCAGTCAAGTGCCTTAGGCACTATGCTACCAGAGCTCCCAATTATGCCTATAGCCCCAACTATTTGGTGGAGGAAGGGAGAGAAGAGTCCCAATAGGGCAGATTATGGGAAGTTTGATATAATGTGCTAAGGAATTTAGACTTTATCCAGAAGGCAATGTGGGTGAATAGCTTTGAATGCATTGGAGGAATTTAAATTAAAAGTGGAATAACTTCCTTTTAAAATAATGTGGCATAAAACTATAAAACATATGAAAAATGTGGTGTTAAAGAATCAGAGTTTTGAATCGTGGGTCTACCTCTTATTAACTGTTTGACCTTCAGCAAGACTGTTGTTCTCTCTGAGTCTCTTTCCTTTCATTTGGGGGAAAAAAAAAAAAAAGCATGGTAACATTTTCCTTGAAGCTGTATTATAAAAATCATGGAAAATAATAAATAAAAAATCACTATCATTGTGTATGTTTTAAAGAATAAAGATACAATGGGAAACGATTATCATTGGTTTTCATAATGCAAATGGGAAATGATGAAGGGTTGAAAAAACTCAGTATGAGATGAATGGAGAAAAACTTTAAGGATGCATACACAGAAGATTAAAAAAAGCAGTTGGACAGGTGAAGGAAAAAGAACTCGCAAAAGGAACTAGGTTGTTAACATATCAATCAGGTTTGAAATTATAGAAAAGAAGCTACATGCTAAATAATCTGGATTACATTAGAAAAGTATAGACGTATTTGAAGTATAAAATTTTTAACCCAGTACTGATGTGAAAAATGTGACATAACTGGAGTTTCCTCATGTTGTTGTTGTTATGTGCCATCGACTAGGCCACGACCCATAGCGACCCCTCCTTGGGTTTACGAGGCAGGATCACTACAGAAGTAGATTGCCCCATCTTCCTTCAGAGGAGTGGCTGGTGGGTTTGAACCACCAGCATTCTGGTTAGCAGTCAAGTGCCTTAGGCACTGCACTACCAGAGCTCCCGAGTTTCCTCATACAAACTACAAAATGTAATGCTGGGCTAGGCTGGTATTGTGGTCATGGAGAAACACGATATAAAGTAGAAAAAGGGAAAATTATATCTAAATATATGACTAAAAGAGTGCAGTAAAGGTGTGACCTACCATTGTTTCCATATATTCTTAGGACAAAATTTTCTAATCAGTCATACCATGAAATCCGTTTCCCATGAAAGATATAACTATGGTTGATTTTTTTTTTTATATATATATTTTCTGAGTAAATAAAAGCCAGTGGAAAATCAAGGAAATAAATTTCTAATATGAGACCCAATTTGATTCTAATTTGTTTGAATCAATACTATTGATTGGCATTGTTCATCTCCTCCTAGTTTTCAATTTTGCTCTGCTTAGCAGAGATGTCATGTGAGCATAGCCAAAGCTCTCTTCCTTTCATTTAGTTTTTCCTTCCATCTAATCTATAATGCTTATTAATGTTGTCCACCACTGTACATTTTTTATTCAATGTATAATTTCTCCATAAATAACTTGCTAACTTCATATTCTTGTCTATGGTGTGGTACCACATCAAAGAGGCTTTTTAATCTGTAAACAAATTATGTCTATTGCTTTACCCTTGTCCAGAACTCATTGACTCTCTTGCCTGATGAAAGTCAATTGGTTTGTTAAGCCCCACACCCATCTTTCTTTTTTTTTATTTTATTTTATTTATTAGGATTTGGGTGAAGATTT
>NW_006921746.1:2666980-2688129 GCF_000298275.1 Orycteropus afer afer | reverse complement strand
ATAGTATTCCATTGTGTGAATGTACCAAAGTTTGGTTATCCATTCCTCAGTTGTTGGACATCTAGGTTGTTTCCAAGTTTTGGCTATTGTAACCATCTTTCTTTTTATCAATTCATGCTAAATATCTTCTATACAGTTCTGTATCTGCTGAAAGGTTCTTACGTTGTTTTTCATAATCATTTAATCCAATATATTTCTTCTCACTGGAAATATAGCTTACATTTATGAGCTCAATATCGTTAAGCTTCTGTCCATAAATTGGCATAATTTCACTCAATTTGATATTTATATTATATCTTAACAAACAAATTTGCCTAAAATAGATTCAATAAAATGTTAATCTCAGCCAAATTATCTAGTCACAAGTGAACAAAGTTCATATGTAATTGAAAAATAAATTATGTACTGTTACTGCTCATAGAAAGAAATTTTCTGATAGAAGAAAGGGAAGAATGGAAGGTTCTGGAAAAGTTCATTTCAATGTACTAGTGTGACAGCAAATTAAATCATGCTTTTTGACAGTGACATCACTTTTAACAAGAGCTTCATTAGAATGTGCCTACAATGATCAATTAAGTGAAAAATGTGACTTCTAAATGTATATTCTCTCAGTTATTTTAAATACTAAAATTACATTTTTAGACACCATAATTTTATTAGACTCTCATTTTAACTTAGTGAAGTAAGATACAATATACCATTAATCCAAAAACATGACATTATGAAGTGATTAAATGTTGAGCTGTATGAAGCTTTCTATCTAAGGTGAATTATATCTGTGAAATGATATTGTGGTCATTTAGAACCATCAAGTAGATCTCAACAGCATTGAACAAGTAATAAATTACGGCTAAAATGAGTCCTTTTGAATAATGAAGTAAAATGAAACAATAAAATATGTATTTAATGATTGACAAGAAATCAATAAAGAATACACATGGCCATTTGGCAGCAAGCTAAAGCATTATAAATTTTTGTAGAAATTGTATGCTGTTAATTTTATTCATTTTACAAATTATGGGCAATTTATTTAATCAAGTTGATTGAGCATTTATTTCCCATAAGCCACTGTGTTAGTCAATGAGCTGGAGAAGGACTACATTCTCTGCTTTTAAGAAGCTGTAGACATGTTCACAAATAATACACAGGTGTCAACAAAAGCAAAAAGAAGAAACAAAACAGAATATGGTCTAAGGATATGGCCTAATTATGGGAGTGGTCATACTCAATATTTCAAAATAGAGCATAGATATTGTGGATTAGAGGGGTTGATTTTAAATCTTAATCTAGCAAGAAGATTACAGATAGTATATCTTCACAAATCTGAGACCAGAATATTTTGGGTCCTCTAGACTAGTTTAAACCCACTGTTATAGAGTCGATTCTGACACATAGTGACACAGTATGGCCGAGTAAAACTGCCAAATAAGATTTCCAAAACTGTAAATCTTTATGAAATCAAACTGCCTCATCTTTTTCCCATGGAGCAGCTGGTGGGTTCTAAACACCAACCTTTTGGTTAGCAGATGAAGGTCTTAACAACTGTGCCACCAGAGCAGCTCTTTTTTTTTTTTTTTTTACTACTTCCTGGATTCTAAATCATTGTCTAGACTCAAAATTGTGTCATGGATAACATCTACTTTCATTTTAATACAAAAATTAATTTTTAAAATCCATAAAAATTAATGAAGAGAAAATAGCTATATGCCATATTTAAAGAAGAAAGTAAAAGGATAGAAAAAGCATTCTATTTAAAAAATCAATCACAGCCATAGGAATAAGAAAATAGTAACAATCATCATGCAAATCATGTTTCAGAGTCCTGATAAGCATTGTCATGAAATATGTTGAGAGGAATCAAAAAGAATAAATCAGTGCTCATCTTTTTTATGTCAGAGAACCATAAATTCTATCAATAAATCTTAAAAGAATGTTTTTGGAATACGATATGATTCTTTTCCACATAATAATCTAAAAAAAAAAAAAAATCTCACTGCCATCAAGTCAGATCGGACGCATAGCGACCCTTCCTTCCATTTCCCAGGTGGTATTACTACTGGAGTAAATCGCCCAATCTTCCTTCTGAAGAGACTGCCTACTGTTGTTCTTGTTATGTGCCTTCGAGTCAGATCCGACTCATAGCGACCCTTTCTTGGGTTTCTGAGGTGGTGTCACTACGAAAGTAGATGGCCCAACCTTCCTTCAGAGCAGTGGCTGGTTGGTTCGAACCGCCAGCCTTCTGGTTAGCAGTCAAGTGCCTTAGGCTGCCTATTATCCATATATTTCTAAGTTATTAACACAATAGGTTATTTTCAGTGCATATTTTATGCTAGAAACTTTGTTAGATAGTAAGGATACATGTTAATTGTTTTCGTTTTGTGCCTTGAATCTACTCTGACTCATGACAGAGTACAACTGCCCCATAGGGTTTTCTAGGTTGGACTCTTTAAGGAAGCAGAAAGCCAGGTTTTTCTTCCTCGGAGCTGCTAGATGGGTTTAAGCTACCAACATTCTGCTTAGTAGTGAAGTGCTTAACCATTTCACCACCAGGGCTCTTTAGCAGTACACAGTCTGGGATACTAATACTTTATAGCAGTACAGTGGTTAAAACACTCAGGTGACAACTAAAAGGTGGTGGTTCAGACCTGCCAGCTTCTCAGTGGGAGAAAGATATGGCAGTTTGCTTCTGTACAGATTTACAGCCTTGGAAACCCTATAGGGCAGTTCTACCCTGTCCTATAGCATCACTATGAGTCAGAATCAATTTGACAAAAGTGATTTTGGCTTTTGTTTGGTAACAGAAGAAAATAAACATAAATGATGGAATTCAGAAGTAGAATGGTGGCTTGAAATGAGGAAGAGTTAACTGAGTAAGATAGGCGATACCACTTGAAGGAAAATTGTTAAATATAGAAAATGTAAAACAAGATAACTGATTAGACTAATTCAAGGTGTGTAGAGTGGATGAGTGGTTGAAGAAATTCAGGATGGTTCAAATAAAGAGAATACTAATTTAATTGCTTTCTGTCTGAATACCAGAAAAATGGAGTTTTGCATGCTTATTCTGGGCAATATGATTTAATGAGGACTCACAGACATTAAGTCAATTCCTACTCATAGTGACCCCCAATGAGTTTATGAGGCAGTAAATCTTTACGATAGTAGATTGCCTCATCTTCTTTCCATGGAGCAGCTGGTAGGTTTGAACTAACCTTCTGAATAGCAGTCAAATGCCTTACCTACTACACCACCAGAGCTCCTTCCTACTTCCCAATGAGCTACTTAATTGTGCATGAAATTACTGTCCAAATCTATGATCTTGTATTTCCATATCATTCTAATATGATAAGTGGTTTGGCTTCTTAGACTACCTTTTCTGTGTTCTACACACTCTGGTAGTGTATAGTTCCTGAGGCATTTGACTACTAGCAAGAAGACTGGTGGTTCAAACCCACCAACCACTTCTCAGAAGGAAGGTTGGACAATCTACTTCTGTAGTGATATTGCCTTGGAAACCCAAGGAGGGGTCGCTATGAGTTAGATCTGACTCAATGGCAGTGAGGTGTTTTTTTTTTTTTTTTTTTGGTATCTTTGGTGATAACTCTAGTACAGTTTGATTCTCTTCCAAGTGTATGCGAAAAATGCTATTCTTCTATGATCAACAAGCATACAAACATTGAATACTCACATTTAGTAATATTTGTGTTTTTTCTGTCATTGTATTGATTTTTGTTCTAGTGTTAGCTTCCTCAGATGACTGAGTATATATTTTCTAACATATTAATATATTTAATTGTAAATGCTATTTATCTTTGAACTCATCAGAATCAGGGCTGACTCTGAGTACATTCCTGCTAGTTCCTAAAATAAGAAAAAAAAAATAGATAATTAAAAATGTTTCCCCAGAAGATTATCTATAATGAAGAATGCTAAATTATATTTTTTCTTCTTTGCAAATGGAGTGGGATGATCAAATAATTCTGAGGATCCTTATAACTGATGGTTTACAAGATCCTGTAATTATTTTATTTCATGAATACCTGTCAATAAATATATAATTAGGGTACATTCCTGAAACTTTTTAACTAGTCATATCTGTGTCATATAGAAATCACAAATAATAGTAAGGATGAAAGTAAAGGTCTAAAGCTTGTAATAAGTTCTTATTAGTCAACATTCTTATTTTTAATAAACTTTCTATTTTAGAAAAGACTTAGGTCTACAGAGAGGTTGTGAAAAGGGTACAGAGCATTCCCATTTATCTTAAAGCCAGACTCTTCCCTGTTTTGGGAGAGACTCCAATGGTGCAGTGCCTAAGGCATTTGACTGCTAACCAGAAGGGTGACAGTTCAAACCCATCAGCCACCCATCAGAAGGAAGATTGGACAATCTACTTCCATAGAGATACTGCCTCAGAAACCCAAGGGGGTCACTATATGGCATATATGTAACAATGAGTAAAGCAGTATTTATACATTACCATTAACAAAAGTCCATATTTTATTTCGATTTCCTTAATTTTTTTATCTAACATGTTTTTATTTTTTTTTTCTGTTCCAGAGTTCTATCAAGACACCATATTATATTTAATTGTCATAATTCCTTAGGTTCCTCTTGGCTGTAATGGAATATCTTTATTTTGTGTTAACATCCAATTCCTTGCAGATCACTGACAAAAGAAATGCTCAAAAAAAAAAAAAAGGTCTCAGTATAAATATTGTGAATATTTATTCCAAAGAATTTAATTTATAGTTTAGCATGAGAAAAAAACTATTATTTTAAGTAATAGAGCTATACTATAGACCTATAATAAAGAAGAAAACTTCTTCTTTGCTGTTTCTTTTCTCTTTCTTTCTCTGCCCAGAGCCCCCATCTCTCTCTCTCTCTCTGCCTTTTGTTTTTACTTTTTCTTTTTCATTCATCCATTCTTCCCAATCTCCTCTTTCTTTCTCCAAATATTAACTGATCATCCACTATGTGTCTGGCACTGTTCTAAGATGTGGAAAGTCATGAAGGAACAAACCCGTAGCAAACCACTTTGTGGGATTACATTTAAAGTATTTCATTCTGTTGTACATAAGGGTCACTATGGGTCAGAATTGACTTGATGAAACCTAATAATCACAATTAAAATGTAATGTTCTAAAATTATTTTTAATGATCTGAATAGGAGTCCCTGGGTGGCACAAAAGGTTGCATGCTTGACTACTAACAGAAAGGTTGGTGTTTGAACCTACCCAGAGATACCTCAAAAGAAAGGTCTGGCAAACTGTTTCCCCAAATTGACAGCCTTGAGAACCCTCTACAGCAGTTCTAGTCTTCAACACATGGGGTTGTCAGGAGTCAGAGTCAACTTGACAGCAGCTGGAACCTATCTAAAGAAAATAGAAGAGATAAGACTATGGGAAAATATGGATGAAAGATTGGTAAGATGACACAATTTACAGTTGGAAAAAAAAAAAAAAAAGTGGCTTTTTAATTGACAATGAGCCCTAGGAGCAATGACTTGAGATTCTCTAGCAAAGTGGGCAACCAAGGACCTTGCCAACATAAGAAAAGGTGTTTGAGAGGCAGAAATTTATCCAATATAACATAACTTTAGTTGCCTAAAGTCAATTTTAGAGACTGGTGAATTATTAATTATGATATCCCATTTTATGTCCATATAAAATCTTGCAACTCTCAAATTTACCACAGACTCAGCAATATGGAAAAACCTGTCTCAACTGAAAGAACAAATTCTCACCATTCAGCAGATTAATAAGTGATGATTTTTCTAATGAGGAAAGGACCTTTCCTGACCTTAATGAAAATGTGGATTTGAGTAAAAGAAACGTGTCTTACAGGGAAGAGAAATATAATATCTGCCAAGAAAAAATTGGAATCGAGTAATAAGCAGGTTAGTGTTACGTTAGTAGCAAACCAAAGAGATTAATATTTTGGCCCAAGTCAATGATCACATTTCATTCAGCAGAAGGAGTCATAGATTGGTAGCTTATGCCATTAAAGCAGTGAGGCTTTATATGATTGTATCTGAAAGACAAATACATTAATGGAATCTAAGAACATTTGTCAGACAGTGAACCCCACTTAGAAAAGAGATTAAAAGATGTTAGAGAACACAGTGGTGGCAGTGATTGAATTCCCACCTTCCATTTAGGAACTCTGGTAGCATAGTGCCTAAGGCACTTGACTGCTAACCAGAAGGCTGGTGGTTCATACCCACCAGCCACTCCTCGGAAGGAAGGTTGGGCAATCTACTTCCGTAGTGATACTGCCTCGGAAACCCAGGGAGGGGTCGTTATGAGTCGGGTCTGACTTGATGGCAAACAACAGCAACAACAACATTTGGGAGACCTAGGTTCCATCCCAGGCCAATGTACCTCAAGTGCAGCCCCCAGATACAGGACTGTCAGTGGAGGCTGGGATGATGCTATGATGTTTTGTTTTGTTGTCCTCTCTCTAAGATACACAAGAAGCATAGCCTGGTGATCGACTTCCAAAAATTAGCCAATGGAAACTCTGCCAATGAAAATCCTCTGAGTCACCAAGTTTCAGGGTCACCATGAATCAACTTGAAGGGAGGTCACTACAACAATAATAAAAGATGTTAGAACGTCAATGAATCCATTGATGTGTAGCCATATTTAATCTGTCCTGGAGGAAGTGCAGCCAGAATGCTCCTTGGAAGTGAGAATGGCCAGATTTCATCTCACCTTCTTTGGTCATGTTGTCAGAAGGAACCACTCCCTGAAGAAGGATATCATGCTTGGTAAAGTGGAAGGTCTACAAAGAAGGGGAAGGCCTTCAATGAGATGGATAGACACAGTGGCTGCAATGATGACCTCAGGTATAGCAAGGATCATAAGGCTAGCAGAGGATTGGGCAGTGTTTCATTCTGCTGTGCATAGGGTCTCTATGAGCTGGACGCACCTAACAACAACAATAACATATGTAACCACTCTTTTCTGTGCTTCTGGAGATTGGTGTTGGAAAAACCCATGTTATGGAAGTGTGTGAACACTAGTATCAGCATCCTACTCTTTCTGCTGTGTGTCTTAGAAGGAATCACAAAGATCATATAGCCAATTATATTTCTCTACCTCAAAGTAAAATCACTTAAATAATTTGAGACAAAAATGTAAATATATTCTAAAAAGAACAAGTAAACAATTCCATCTTGGCTTACGATGACCTCATATAACAGAAACTTAATAAATATTGAATGATGAATTGAACACATTCATAACCAGCAAATTTCAACATCAGGAAGTGTTTCCTCATTTCTACCCTAAGTTCCTCCTGTTTTATTTCCTCTTATTATGATCTCAGTAAATGTAGAACATAGCCAGCCATCAATCTCTGTAAATATCTGTTCGGTTCATGAAGACTATTATTAAATTTCTTTCAAGATCCTCAAACCCACTTAGCCTTCTCTTCTGCAGGCTAAATAATTAATCTCCCATTTTTTATTTCAGTCTTGTCTGAGTTTCTCGCATTAGCCAGAAGGAGAAATACTGAAATCACTGGGGATTTTGGACTCAAGGCTCCTTAAGGATGTTAAGAGTAATGAGAAAACATCAGTGTTTGTGGAGATGCCTATACTTAATCCATAAAAACAAACAAAATTTTTCAAAGAAATTACTAACAGCTGAATAATTTTATAATTTGAATTTTCTAAAAGACACAGAACACATAATACTCAATGATGAAAAAGGTTTTGTGCTTATTCTATATTCTTTAAATATGCATACTCCCTGTTCCACATTTCCTCAGAAGTCCTACAATCATCTGTTCCAGTTTAATATTCACTAACTGGGTTCACTCTATAAAATGACAAATGCCTTGGAGTTTTCTCTGTACAAGTAGATTCTTCTCTGCAGACTAGAAGAAAGAAAAAAGTATGGTTCATAAATTCCTAATGGCCTCAGAGGAAAAAAAAATCTTGAATTCCATTCAGAGGAGTTAAATATAAAGAATGTAGGCTATTTATCAGCCTGACACTCATATTCAAAGGAGTAAGCCATACAAAGTTTTCAGTTGTGGAAAAATTTTTGATACTGAATGTTCCCTACCTTGCACAATTTTCCCCATGTAATACAGAAGGGTATCTTACCCTGGTGTGTGTGATGAAGCACTAGATTTGAGAAAAAGGTAAAGGTCTTTTCCTTCAGGAGACTGAGAATAAACTGCTGACATTGCCAAAATGATTCTCCAAAGTTGACATGGAAAGCTGGAAAGCTACTTCTTGTTCTGCCCTGTCCTTGTGAAGGAGTGGCTGTATGAACCACATACAAGCAGCAATTTCTGATCATCCAGTATAATACTACTGTATTAGAACTTCACTAGGAAATTCCCTAAATATTAATGTTTCAACCTATAACGGTTGCAAGGAATTACTCACTTCTAAATAATTTCTTCAAATTACAGAGAAAACTTAAATTCCTTCCAGATAGAAAATATTTTTTTACCTTAAAACTTACACAAATCACCCAGGAGACCTGCCATGCTCACTATGAAACACTTAATAGAACTCACTTACCTCTACCTAAGTGGTGGTGTAGTGTATAAGGCATTTGACTGCTAACAAGAAGGCCGATGGTTCAAACCCACCAGCCGCCTTTCGGAAGGAAGACTAGGCAATCTACTTCCATAGAGATAGCCCCTCAGAAATCCAAGGAGCAGTCCCCATGAGTGGGAATCGACTTGATGGCGGCAGCGAGTTGTTTTTTTTGTTTTTTGTTTTTTGTAAGTTCTTAGTAGTACAGTACTCTACTAGCCCAAACATTTTGCATGCTTTTCAATTTTAATTTTATGTCTTATTTACAGACTAAGTAAAGACTCAGAATCCAGGAAGGGTTTGAAGGAGAGCAGGGAGAGTTCTCAAATTTTGCAATATTGTTATTATTAAGAGACAGAATGGATAACTGGTTTTCAGCAAAACATGCTTTCCCTGGGGGATGCACTCACTCTGCTTAATCAACTGGCAAACAAGACACCTAGGGTTATCTCTTTACCACCCTATTGCCCCATCAATAATGTACAGACTGTCATTAAGAAGTCATTTCTCCCTTCTGGGCTGAATTTTGAGAGGTGCATCATGTGGGAAAAATAGGAGTTATGGTGTGGAGACTATGGGTCACACTGTAATCTCAGAAACATGCTGTGCTATTCCACAGACAGTCCATCAAGATATGTTCCAAGGCATGCACCAGTGCATATAAAAATATATAGGCTGAGACCACCAAACTCATTTCATTAGGACCTTTCAAGGTTAACATTATAATCATGCTTCAGGGCATAAACTGATCACCAGCTGAGCTCAGGAAGATATTTTACTTTAGGTGGAAAGAATGTTCCCAGTGGATCAGCTACATTGCAGGTACATTTTACATTTTGCAAATATGTCTTTAGCCATAACCCAAAATATTTTTCTGGTCTTTTTCTTAATTTTGGAAATTAAAGCTCAAGCCATCAAGCAAAAATGATTCCCACCCAATTTTTTTTTCCCCCTAACTCTTTTTGATGTTGTTCTATTGATTTTCAAAATCTCCACTTGGTCAATCTTTAGAGAAGTATTTTGTCCAGTCCTCCTTCCATGGAGTGGCTGGTAGGTTTGAACAGCCAGCCTTCAGGTTAGCAATCAAATACCTTAGGCACTACACCACCAGAGCTCCTTTTGGTTTTTGGTTTAATATTGGAAAATTGATTTGACTAGGGACACCAAAGACACCAAAGTCATACTATGGCTCTTTTGGACTTGTTTTAATTTTCTTTAGCTTTAACTTGAACTTACATATGAGCAATTGATGGTTTGTTCCACAGTTGTCCCAGCCTTTTTCTGACTGATGACAGTGAGCTTCTTCATCATTTTTTTTTCACAGATGTCAATTTGGTTCCTGTGAATTCCATCCAGTGACACTCACATGTGTATTCTTTGTTTATATTGTTGGGAAAAAAAGGTATTTTCAATAAATTACTTGTTAATATTCAAAAATTTTACCATGTGATTTCCAGCTTTGTTTCTATCAAAAGGTTGTATTTTCCACCCACCAATCCTTTTTTTATTTTCAACTTTCACATTCCAATCAGCAGTAATTATCAACACATTTTTATTGAATATTTGATCAATTTCAGACTATAGAAGGTGAAAAAAATCTTCAATTTCTTCATCTTTGGCATTAGTGATGGGTGAGTAAATTTGAATAATTGTATTAATAGCTCTTTACATGCATATGGATATTATCCTATTACTCACAGTGTGTACTTCAGGATAGATCTTGAAATGAGTCCCCAGAGGGAAAGCAGAACGAAACACTGCTGGGTCCTTTGCCAGCCCCATGATCCTTGCTAAACTTGAGCCCACCATCGCACCCACTGTGTCAAGCCATCTCATTGAGGGTCTTCCCCTTTTTCGTTGACCTTCCACTTTGCCAAGCATGGTATCCTTCTCTGGGTAATGGTCCCTTCCAACAACATGACCAAAGTAGGTCAGATGAAGTCTGGCCATTCTCGCTTCAAAGGAGCATTTCAGTTGCACTTCTTCCAGGACTGATTTGTAAGTTCTTTTACCAGTCCACAGTACTTAACAGTATTCTTCACCAACAGCACAAATCAAAAGCATTGACTCTTCTTCAGTCTTCCTTATTCATTGTCCAGTTCTCACATGCATGTGAGGCAATTGAAAATACTGTGGCTTGTGTCAGGCACACCTTAGTCTTCAAGGAGATATCTTTGTTCTTCAGCACTTGAAAGTAGTCTTTCCAAGCAGATTTGCCAATGCTATTCGTCATCTGATATCTTGACTGCTGCTTCCATTGGTGTTGATTATAGAACCAAGTAATATGAAATCTTTGACAACTTCAATCTTTTCTACATTGATCATGATGCTGCTTATTGGTCCAGTTTTGAGGATTTTTGTTTTCTTTATATTGAGGTGTAATCCATACTACAGACTGTAGTTTTCAATCTTCATCAGTAAGTACTTCAAGTCATCCTCACTTTCAGCAAGCAAAGTTGTGTCGTCAGAGTATCACAGGCTGTTAATGAGTCTTCCTACAATCTCGATTCCACGTTCTTTTTTGTATAATACAGTTTATCAGATTATTTGCTCAGCATACAAATTAAATAAGTATGGTGAAAGGATACAATCCAGATGCACTCCCTTCTTGATTTAAAACCATGCAGAGTCCCCTGGTTCTGTTCGAACAACAACTTGCTACTCTATGTGCAGGTTCCTCAAGAGTACAATGAAGTATTCTGGAATTCCCATTCTTCTTAATATTACCCATAATTTGTTATGATCTGCATAATTGAATGCTTTTGCATAGTCAATAAAGCACAGGTAAACATCTTTCTGGTATATTTCTTACAGCCAAGATCCATCTGACATAAGCAATGATATCCCTTTTTCTACATCCTCTTCTGAAGCTAGCTTGCATTTCTAGAAGTTCTCTGTCAATATACTGCTGCAACTATTTTTGAATTATCTTCAGTAAGATTTTACTCGTGTGCTAGACGAATGATATTTTTTGATAATGTCCACATTCTCTGGGATCATCTTTCTTTGTAATGGGTACAAATATGGATCTCTTCCATATTTGTCTTCCAAATCTCTTGGCGTAGCTGAGTGAGTGCCCCCAGTGTGGCATCCATTTGCTGAAACATCTCAATGGGTATTCTGTCAATTGCTGGAGCCTTGATTTTCACCACTTCCTTCAGTGCAGCTTTGACTTTTTCCCTCAACACTATTGGTTCTTTATCATATGCCATTTCCTGAAATGAACAAACATCTACAAATTCCTTTTGGTACAGTGGTTCTATGTATTTGTTCCATCTTTTTTTGATGTTTCCTGAATCATTCAATATATTACCCATAAAATCTTTCAATATTGCAACTCAAAACTTAAATATTTTCTTCATTTCTGTCAGTTTGAGAAATGCCGAGCATGTTCACTCCCTTTGGCTTTCCAACTCCATGTCTTTGCACATTTCATTATAGTAATTGACTTTCTCTTTTAGAGCTGCTCTTTGAAATCTTTTGTTCAGATTTTTTATCTTGTTATTTCTCCCATTTGCTTTAGCTACTCTCCATTCAAGAGCAACTTTCAAAGTCTCTTCTCACACCCATTGTGGTCTTTTCTTCCTTTCCTGTCTCTTTACTGACATTTTGCTTTCTTCATGGATGATGATGTTGATGTCATTCCACAATGCCTCTGGTTTTGGGTCAATGGTGTTCAATGCATTAGAAGGAATCTATTCAAGGTCATATTTTGACTCTTGTGGACTTGTTTAAACTGTCTTCAACTTCAAGTTGAACTTGCATATGAGCAGTTGATGGTCTGTTCCACAATCAACTCCTGGTTTTGTTCTGGCTGAAGATATTGAACTTCTCCATCACCTCTTGCCACAGATGTAGTTGATCTGACTCCTGTGTACTCCACCTGGTGAAGTCCATGTTTATAACCACTGTTTGTGCTGTTGAAAAAAAGTATTTGCAATGAATAAGTCATTGGTCTTACAAAAATTCTATCATGATATCTCCAGCATTATTTCTCTATCACCAAGACCAAATTTTCCAACTACTGGTGATTCTTCTTTGTTTCCAACCTTTGCACTCTAATCACCAGTGATAATTAACACATCTTGATCACATGTTCGGTCAATTTCAGACTCCACAAGTTGGTAAAAATCTTCAATTACCTCATCTTTGGCTTTGGTGGCTTATGCATAAATTTGAATAATGGTAGCATTAACTGGCCTTCCTTCTAGGCATATGGATATTATCCTATCACAGACAGCATTGTACATCAGGATAGATCTTGAAACATTATTTGTGATGATGAATGGCACGTTATTCCTCTTCAATTTGTCATTCCTTGCATAGTAGACCATATGGTTGTGTGATTCAAAATGGTCAAAACTGGTCCATTTTAGCTCACTAATGCCTAGGATATCAATCATTATGTGTTTCATTTCATTTTTGACAACTTCCTGTTTTCCTATATTCATACTTCATGCATTCCATGTTCCGACTTTTGGATGTTTGCAGCTGTTTCTTCTCATTTTAAGTCATGCCACATCAGTAAATGGAGGTCCTGAAAGTTCTACTTTATCCATATCATTAAAGTTGGCTCTACTCTGATGAGGCAGCTCTTTCCCAGTGGTATTTTGAGTGCCTTCTGACTTGAGGAACTTATCTTCTGGCACTGTATCAGATAATGTTTCAGGCTATTCACAAAGTTTTCCAGTATTATTTCAAGCAGTGTTTCATTGCTATCCATAAGGTTTTCACTGGCTAATTCTATGAGAAGTGGATGACTTCTTCCTCTTTCTGAGTCTGTCTCAGTCTGGAACCTCTGCTGAAATCCATCCCCCATGGGCAACGCTGCTGGCATTTGAAATACTGGTGGCACAGATTCCAGCTTCACAACATGCCAGCCACCACAGCTGGAAACTGACAGACAAATTTGTCTCCCTTACCTGTTCCAGACTGCTCTGCTCACTTCTTGGCCTTCCCCCTCCCTGTTCTGGCTGTTTGCCAGCTCCCACTTCCTGCCTGTGGCTCTTTTCTACCTATTCCGACCATGGGTCTGGCTCCTGCTTCCTTCCTGGGGTTCTCCCATTATCTGTTTCAGCCATGGGCCTGGCTCCCCCTTTCTGTCTGGGGCTCTCCCCTTACCTGTTCTGGCCAAAGGCCAGCTCCTGCTCATAGGCCTGTCTATTGTTTGGCAGAGGGTTAAGCCATGGGAGTGATTTTAGTTCCAGCCCTGAAGAGTGACTCAGGGCCATGGTCTCAGGACCTTCAGAAGTCTCTATCAGACCAGCAATTCGTGTCTTTTTTATGATTTTGAGTTTCATTCCACTCTTTTTTCCAATTCTATCCAGAATCTCCAATTTTGGTCCCTTTTCAAGTGGTTGACATTGGTAGCTGGGCATCATTTAGCTCTTCTTGTCTCAGAGTTATATATGCTGTGGTTCTTACCGTCTATTAGTCCTTTGGACTAACTGCTTCCATGTGTCTTTGAATTTCTTCACTCTTCTTTGCTCTTTATAAGGAGAGACCAATAGTGGTATCTTAGATGGCCACTCACAAGCTTTTAAGATCCCAGTGGCAACTCACTGAAATAAGATATAGAACAATATCTTTATATACCATGTTCTACCAATTGAGCTTGACAATGGTCCCAAGCCCACAAGCCTATCAACTCACTCCTTCAAGGTGCTTAGCTGTGGCTAACTTTTTCTCCTGTTAAACTGCATATGGACATTTTTATAGCATATACAAACACATGTGTAGGAATACCATCTGCCAAACCCATATATGGTTGTGGATATATTCTCATTCACCTATCCATACGCTGGTCTTTTTTGGCTATCTACCTGTGTATCTACTTGTGGATTAGTGTTCGCTGTTACTGACATTGCTCTGTTGCATATGCAATAGTATTTGCCTTTATTGCTTTACCTCTTGTGCACCTCTGTGTCTTCCTTTTGCTTAGTGACACGTGCTAGTCATGCTAGTCACGTGCTAGATAATTGCTTTTCCCTTCACCCATATCAAAACTTTCTCTTAATTATCCATCTATTTTCCCTTTTTCTGCCCTTTCATTCTAGTAACCAATAAAGTAAACCAATAAAGTAAACCAATTTCCTTCTCTGTGTAAACCTTTCTATGACTTTTTATAATAATGGACTTATACAATATTTGCCTTTCTATGACTCACTTAGGAGCTCTGGTGGCGTAGTGCCCAAGGCATTTGACAGCTAACCAGAAGGCTAGTTGTTCAAACCCACCAGCCACTCCTTGGAAGGAAGACTGGGCAATCTACTTCCATAGTGATATCACCTTGGAAACCCAAGGAGGGGTCACTATGAGTTGGATCCGACTTGATGGCCATGCATTGCATATGATTCACTTATTCCACACAGCATATCTTCCGAGATCATCCACATTATTAGGTGATTTGTGGATTTTCTACTATTCTTTGTTGTATAGAATTCCATTGTGTGTATTTACCACAGTTTTGTTATCCACTCAACTGTTGATGGGTATTTAGGTTGCTTCCATCTCTTTACTATTGTTACTAGTGCTGCAATGAACATGGGTGTGCATTTATTTAATCATGTCCCAGATCTCATCTCTGTAGGGTACATTCCTAGTAGTGGGATTGCTGGATCAACTCTTTAAGAAAGCACAATACCATTTTCCGCAGTTGTTGTTTATTGTTGTTATGTGCCATCGAGTCAGACCCGACTCATAGTGACCCCTCTTTGGGTTTCCGAGGCAGTATCACTACAGAAGTAGATTGCCCCATCTTCCTTCTGAGGAGTGGCTGGTGGGTTTGAACCACCAGCCTTCTGGTTAGCAGTCAAGTGCCTTAGCCCCTATGCTACCAGAGCTCCTATTTTCTGCAGTAGGTATACTACTACAAAATATAAAACAACAAATGCTGGTGAGTGTGGAGAGACTGGAACACTCATACTCTACTAGTGGTACTGTAAAATAATATTTTCCACAGTAGGTATACTATTTTACAGTCCCACTAGTAGAGTATGAGAGTTCCAATCTCTCCACACTCACCAGCATTTGTTGTTTTATGTTTTGTTGAACTTTGTTGTTAGTGCTGGGGTAAGATGATATCTCATTGTTGTTTTTTATTTGCTTCTCTCTAATGGCTAAGGATCATGAGTATTTTTCATGTGTTTGTTGAATGCCTGAATATCTTCTTTGGTGAAGTGTCTGTTCATGCCCTTTACCTGTTTTTGAAGTGGATTTTTGGCCTTTTTGATGTTGAGGTATTGGAAATTTTCCATAAATTTTGTAGATAAGTCCCTTGTCAAATATGGAGAAGTCTTTTGATGCACATGGGAATTTAAATTTCATAAGGTCCTTGTCATTTAGTTTCTCTCCTTCTGTTGGTGCATTCTGAGTTATTTCTGATAGTATATTTATGCCATAAATTAGGACTTCTAAGTTTGTCGTTATTTTATATTTATAACTTCATTTAAGTCCTTGATCGTCTTCAGTTTGGTTTTGTGTATGGTGTGAGATATAGATCTTATTTCATTTTTTCTGCAAATAGATATCCAAGTCTGCCCGAACCATTTGGTAAAGAGACTATCTCTTCCCCACTGAATGGTTTTCAGCCTTTTGTCAAAATCAGCTGTTCATTGTTGTTGTTATTTGCCATCAAGTCGGCCCCAACTCCTAGCGACCCCTCCTTGGGTTTCCGAGGCAGTTATCACTATGGAAGTAGGATTGCCCAACCTTCCTTCCGAGGAGTGGCTGGTGGGTCCATAGGTGGATGAATATATTTCTGGATTCTCAATTCTGTTCCACTGGTCTATGTATCTATCATTGTACCAATACCAGGTTGTTTTGACTAGTGTGTCAAATGGCAATTTTTGAGATCTGAGAGTGTGAGACCTCCTACTTTGTTTTTCTTCTACAGTAATGTTTTGCTTATCAAAGCCCTTTTTCCCTTCCATATAAAATTAATGATTGGTTTTTCCATGTCCTTAAAAAATGTTGATGGAATTTGGGTTGGGACTGCATTGACTCTTCAGATTGCTTTGGTTAGTTTTGACATTTTCACAATGTTCAGTCTTCCTATTCATGAGCATGGCATATTCTTCCATTTATTCTGCATTTAGTTTGTCATCATCTCACCTCTGGACTTGAGAAAATAGCCATCATCTGACCTGCTGATTTGGCTTCACCAATCCCTGCAACCACATGAGTTGGAAGAATCCTCCTGACCTACCAACAGACCTGGGACTTACCAGCCTGCCAGCCCCCCACCCTGCACCACCACTACATGAGCCATTTCCTTAGAAGACTGTGAATTCTGTGAAATGTTGCAATGAACTATGGAACCCTAAATTGGGAGGGAGATTATTTAGAAGAGGAGGAGGAGTTGAAGTCAGAGATGATTACGTGACATGACAGTTTGGAAAAGTTGGACATTTGGGACATATTTAACCTCCACCTCATAGGAACCAACCTTGTGCTCATCTTTCTAAAAGAAATTATTCAAGCAGTTGGTTTCTTATAGTAGTGTTTTGTAGTTTTCTTTGAATAGGTCATTTGTGTCTGTAGTGAGATTTATTCCTATTTTGTCTTCTTGGTTATTGTAAATGCTATTGTTTTCCTTACTTCCTTTTCAGAGATCTCTTTGTTGGTGTAGAGGAATCCTGATTTTTATATATTGATCTTGAATCCTGCCACTTTGCTGAATCTTTCAATTAGTTCCAGTAGTTTTCTTACTGAGCCCTTCAGATTTTCTACGCATTGTATCATGTCATCTGCAAATGGAGATAGTTTTACTTCTTCTTTGCCAATTTGGATGTATTTTACTTCTCTTTCTTGACTTATTGCCCTGCTATGACTTCCAGTACAATGTTGAATACAAGTGGTGATAGAGTGCATTCTTGTGTCATTCCTGTTCTCAAAGGGAAGGCTTTGGGTCTCTCTCCATTGAGAATAATGTTGGCTGTTGGTTTTGTCTATATACCCTTCATTATATTGAGGAATTTCGCTTCTATTCCTATTTTGCTGGGAGTTTTTATCAGGAATGGGTGCTGGATTTTATCAAATGTTTTTTCTGCATCAATTGATATGATCATGTGGTTCTTTTCCCTTGTTGTTGTTTTTTTGTTTTGTTTTGTTTTGTTTTGTTTTGTTTTGTTTTTTTATGTGGTGGATTACAATGATTGTGTAATATTGAAACTACATGTATCCTGGTATGAATCCCACTTGGTTATGGTGTATTATTTGTTTGGTATAGTATTGGACTCTATAAGCTAAGATTTTGTTGAAGATTTTTGCATCTATATTCATGAGGAATATTGGTCTGTAGTCTTCCTTTTTGGTGGTGTCATTGCCTGGTTTTGGTATCATGGCTAACCTTGCTTCATAGAATAAATATAAGAGTATGTTGTTCTTTTCTATGTTTGCAAACAGCTTGAATACAATAGGTGTCACCTCTTCTCTGAATGTTTGATGGAATTATCCAGTAAAGCCTTCTGGGCTAGGATGTTTGTTTTGTGGGGAGTTTTTGAATGACTTACTCAATTTCTTCCTTTGCTATAGGTCTGTTCAAATTTTCTACCATGGCCAGTGCTAGTTTAGGTAGGTCTTGGGTTTTTAGATATTTGTCCATTTCTTCCAGGTTTTTAAATTTTTTGGAATACAGATTTTTGTAGTATTCTATAATTATCTTTTTTATTTCAATTGGTTCTGTTGTGATGTTGCTCATTTCACTTATTATTAGTGTTATTTGCATCTTATCTTTCTTTTCCTCAGTTACATTTGCCAGAGGTTTGTTGATTTTGTAAATCTTTTCAAAGATTTAGGTTCTAGTCTTATTGATTTTTTCTGTTTTCTTCTTTGTTTATTTCTGCTCTGATCTTTTTTATTTTCTTTCTTCGGGAAACAGAAAGTTTCTTTTGTTGCTCTTTTTCTTGTTGTTGGAGTTGTTAGGTTAAAGTGATGATTTTCGTTATATATTCTCTTTTGAGGTGTCTGTTAATTGTTATAAATTGACCTCTGAATATTGCTTTTGTTGTGTCCCAAAGGTTATGGTATGTGGTGTTTTAATTCTCATTTGCTTCTAGGAAATTTTCACTCTTTCTTCTGTTACCAGTGATTCTTGAGTAGTGTGTTATTCAGTTTCCTTGTATTTAATTTTTCCCCACTGGTCTTCCTATTGTTGATTTCTAATTTTATAGTGTTGTAATCGAAGAAGATGCTTTGTAGAACTTCAAAGTTTTTTAATTTATTGAGGGTTGAGTTGTGGCCTAACATGTGGTCTATGCTGGAGAATGATCCATCTGCACTGGAAAAGAATGTGTATTATGGTTTTGTTGGGTGGAGTATTCTCTATATGTCTATGAGGTCAAATTGGTTGATTGCATTATTGAGATCTTCTGTATTTTTGTTGATTTTTTTTTTTCTAGTTGTTCTATCCTTCATCTAAAGTGGTATGTTAAAGTCTCCTATTACTATTGCACTATTGTCTGTTTCTCCTTTCAATTCAGTTAATGTTTGCTTTATGTATATGGGAGTTTTTTCATTGGGAGTAAAATTATTTATTATTGTTGCATCCTTTAGGTCTATTGACCCTTTTATATCGTATAATGCCCTTTCTTGTCCCTTTTGCTGGATTTTGCCTTGAAGTCTATTTTATCAGACATTGATGTTGCCTTTCTCATTTTTTGTTGTCATTAGCTTGATTTACTTTTTTTTTTTCCATTCCTTAAATTTCATTTGTTTTTATCTTTGTGCTTAGGTGAGTTTCTTGTAGGTAGCATATTGATGGCATCTGGTTTGTTATCCAATCTGCCACTCTCTTGACTGGTACATTTATTTAATCCATTCACATTTAATGTAATTAATATAGGTATGAATTTACTGCTATCATTCTTTGTGTTTGTGTTGTGGTGCTGATATTTTCTTTGTTCCAAATATTTTTCTGCACTGAGTTCATTTTATTAAGTTTTCTTTCCCTCTTCTGCATTAGTGTTGCTCTCATGTTTACCAAGTCCTTGCAATTTTTTCCTCTCTTGTTTTGGTTAGAAGGTTTATTAATTTTCTTTGTGGTTACTTTGTAGTAAATTCTTATCTCTAAGTTTGAAACAGTCTATTCTATATTGATATTGTCCTAACTTCCTCTGTTTATGGAAGTTTTATAATTATAATTTTTATTTCCTCTATTTGTAGTTGCTATTGTTTACAAATGTATTCCTTTAGTTCTCTACTTTCACTTTCGTAAGCTTATTTTGGATTTGAGAATTCTTTTCCTATATTGATTTCTTGATGGTGTTATCACATATTTTAATCTTAGCTTGTTGTCCTTTCTCATTGTTGGTTTGCTCTTGAAAGGATTCCATTTAATATTTCTTGTATGGTTGGTCTAGTTTTCAAAAATCCCCTTAATTTCTGTTTGTGTGGGTATGTCCTAATTTCACCATCATATATGAGGGACAATTTTGCTGGATATATAATTATTGATTGGCATTTTCTTTCCCTTCAGGATTTTGTATATGTCATTACTTTCTCTTCTGCTTGTGTGGTTTTTGCTAAGAAATCAGAGCTTAGTCTTATTAGTTGCCTATTGTAGATAACATTCCTTTTTTTTCCAAGCTGCTTTCAAGATTCTACCATTGGATTTGATTTGGGAATGTTTGATTATGATATGTGTTAATGACTTTCTTTTGGGTTCTATCTTGTATGAGGTTAATTAAGCTTCTAGGATGGATAGTTTTTCATCTTTCATGATATTGGGGAAGATTTCTGTTAGTAATTCTTTAATGATGTTCTATTTTTTTTTAACCCATCACATTATTATTATTATTTTCAATTGTGATTTGGGTGAAAATTTACAGAGCAAATTCACTTTCCATACAGCAGTTCACATACACTTTGTCTCATGACATTGATGACAATTCACCACAATGCAACATCTCCCCTCATACTTCCTCCCAATAGTTACCTCTTCCCTGTGTCCATCCCTCCATGCATTCCTGCCCCCTGAGCTGTCTCCCTGTGGATATGCAGCCCTTCTTTCTCCCATGTTTGTTCTCTCCAAGGAGTGTATCTACCTGCAATGAATTGCTTGATGTGGCACTTCTAGCCATTGTTCTCCATTCTGCGATGTTTTGTAAATCCCATTATCCATGCCTATTTGGAGTGGTGTGGTAGTTAAGGTCAGGTATCAACTTGGCTGGGCAGCTGGTAGTAGCCATTCCCTATAATGACTGGCAATTGACTCTGTGATGGGATTTAGGTTAATTCTGTTGGGGCAACACAGGTGGAATATATCTTGAGTCCTGCCTTGCTGGAGGGTATAATTCAAATCACTACCCTTAGCTTCCCTGAGGGTATACTTACGAATCTCCTGGGAAAATTCGTTCTCCTCTTGCTCCGGCTTTGTGTCTTGGATCATCCTCATCTCTCCCCTGGATTTGGGACAGCAGCCATCATCTGATCTGTTGATCAAGGTTCATCAAACCCCGAGAGTTGGGAGGATCTGCCAGACCTACTCACAGACCCAGGACTCGCCAGACTGCCAGCCTCCACCACTACTACGTGAGACGAACCCTTGGGTGTCTGTGAGTTCTGTGAGGCGTTACAGTGAAATACAGAA